>NC_044979.1:33741173-34041173 GCF_008728515.1 Papio anubis
CTGTTATGAGGCTTCCCAAGGCAGGTGATAACTGAGCTAGATGTTGAAGGGTGAGAAGAAGCTTTTCAGGCAGAAAAGACAGAAAATGGCCTTCAAGGCTAAAGAATATCATATGGATGTAAAAGCATGCGCTGACCTATAGTCAACAATACTATGTTATACACTCAAACATTTGTTAAGAGGGTAGATTTCATCTAAGTGTTCTTACCCACAATAAAATAAATATTAAAAATTAAAGACAGCTGCTTTTGCAATATAGCTTTCCAGTGAGGAAAACGAGATTACACTAAGGTTTTGTTAAAATTTCCAAACAGTATCTGGTCTCTGTTACCTGAGAATGTTTCACATTCCCTTGATTTAATTTTGTGGAGCGGAATTGCTGAAATTTTGTGGCTTGATGTGCTCTTCTGGATGATGTTGTACAGAAAAAGATTTCTGACTATGTACCATAAACATCTATTTTAAAATAGGGGCAATTGTTTAAAATGGACAAACTTTTGAATTCTTGAAGATGTACATTTCCCATGTTATAATTTAGGAGACAAAATGCTGTTTTTAAGTTTGATTCTTCTTTTCTCTCTAATATTCAATCAATTCCTGAAGATTGTTCCAAATGCAAGTCTCGATAAATCAGACAATATTTCCTCAACATGAGCAAATGTCAGTGCTTTCAGCTTCCAGTTTTGTTTCGATTGTAATTGTTATTTGTGCTTTTTGAGAAAGAAGTGTTTTAAATGAACACAAAAGTTTCCTTTGTTTGATGTCCTGCAAAATGAGTACGTCTGAGTTGCATCTATTAAAAAGTCTTATATGAGTCAATTTTTTTATTGTCAGCCCCCCAGCCCCCACTTTTGTTTACATGAGTGAACTAAGAGGAAACAACTGTTATTTGACCAATTTGTTTAAATAAAAAGTGACTATGTGTCTCCTAGAAAAATGGCAGGATGTGTTTTTAAATTCTGAATGCCACAACTAAATTTAGCCAAAGTGCATTGCTTTCCGAATGCTTCCAAAATGGAACAGTGTGCTTTTGATTGCTGCTTTTGGAGTCTCATTAAGACACTAAAAGGTCAAAGGAACAAGGACTGGAGCGAAATACACTCATTTACAATACACACAGCACAATTAAAGTGTAGAAACCAGCCTTACACACCATGTGTTTCTCCCAGGATATCTGTATAATACAGAGTCCTCTTTATGTGGGTAGCTGATGCGTCTAAATGGTTACATTTATTCTGCCAAATGTCTACAGAGTTTTTACCAGTGGGGAAATATTTTAGATTGTCTACTGTTTCTTCATTATTTCTGAAGAGAAGGTGATACCAGATCAGAATTTTTAAATAAAATGACATCTTTATCCCCTTAGATTTCTACTTTTTTAAAAGATAGACATTCTTCATAAGACCTCTGCTATTACACATACTTTTAAAATTTCATGAGGTGAGAGGGAACAAAATGATTTCTGCCCTTGGAAAGTCTCTCATTGAGGGGTGACATCAGATTTTGACATAGAATACATTGAAAGTACAAACTAACTTGAAACTCAGTTTTCCCAGAAGAGTCTGATCTAGCTTGCAATCCAATTTTCTCAGGCACATTCCTGGAATTTGTTTCTGCTAGCAATCGGAAGATTATTTTCATGTGTATGTGATGATGTCCTGAGTGGAATCAGTGGGAGCTTTCCTCTAATGTGAACTCACCCTTTAATGTTTTACTTACCTAATATATTAAGAGAAATAGAATAGTTTTAAACACCTTGGTACTTGTTTTCCACATTATTTACCTTTTATTCTCTTTGGATCTTAAATGTCTCAAAACAAATTTTAACAAAGTAATACCCAAACCTAGCTTTTTGTCCTTAATTGATTACTATAGTATTTAACATTCTTGCACGTATTAGAACCTACCATATTCCAGACACTGGTTTAGATGCTAAGAATTTAGCAGTGAATCTAGATGCCAAGAATTCAGCAGTGAATTAAGCAGACAAAAATCTCTGCCTATATCAAGCTTCCATTTTTTGTATACATACCTATACTCCTTTGTCCTTTCTACTTTCAACGTCTGGCAAAAATTCCAGAATTTTTTCACCAATCTTATCATTTTAAAGGTTATATAACTTTTTGAGGGAATAACTCTCAATTATTTCCAATGTGGAGAGATATCCCTTATGGTCCTCCTTGCAGATGATAACTAAAACCAATGCTATTTAATGAGTTTTTGTTTGTTTGTTTGTTTTGTGTAAATCAATAAACAAATCAGTATTTCTCAAAGTGTGTCTTTGGACCACCTGTGTCAGAACCACCTTTAGAGTGCTTTTGAAGTTTCTGAGATACACTTCAGAGATTCTGATTCAGAATATCAGGGTGAGGATCAGGAATCCACATTTTAGCAAACCCAAGTGAGCATTACACATGCTGAAATCTAACAATTAATTACTTTTTTAGACATGGAGGTGAAGAAAACAATAATTAAATTGGAAGATGATCATAAGAAATTGGACACAAAGGAGAGCCTTGGAGTTTACAATTATGAGAAAACAATACATTTTAATTTTATTATTATTTTAGGACAAAATGGAGAATGATATTTGTAAAATATTGATAAAAAATGTCAAGACAAAAGTTGATCATGAGGTTACATACACATATACATAAAGCATATGTGTGTAGTGCAATGTAGGTAGTGAGTAATGAGGTTCACGTATGTATGGTGTTTTCCAATTGGCCATGTGGATTCTACTCTTCCATGTCCCACTGATGTTATTTGCATTTTACAAATGAAGAAGACTGGAGCACAGAAGCAGTAAATAAGTTTTCCGAGGAAACACAGAAAGTAAATAATGGATCAGGGTTACAATCCCTGCAGTCTAGCTCCATAGTCTAGGCTCTCACCCACTCCTGTCACTAAAGGGATCTAGAAATCATCTCCAACCCCAAACATACTGCTTTATGCATGAACTGTAGAGCAGTGAAAGGATTTAGCACAGTATAACATGCTACGTGTTTATGATCTAAGGCATCATTGATCAAAATTAGCTGGGGAATAGGAAAACAGAATAAATACAGATCTATGGGAGGTGAGCATCCGCTTATACAATTCAGAGCTGTATTGCAATTGGTTCCAGATGAAAATTAATAATCTAAAGCTCCCATAAAGCTAAAATAAGTCCAAATTCCATCTTAAGGACTTGCTTCTGCATACAACTTTCTTAAGACCTCCCTGTGAAACAATTTAACTGAAATTCAAGTTGAATTGTTCTCTCTGTATACATTATTTTGACCCATAACCTTTAAACTAGTTACAAGGAAAACATTAAATGCATGTAATATCGCATACTAAGGTGTTCCTAGAATGCCCTCAACGATTATGTCATGGAAGACAAAGCTACAATTAAAGAAAGAAAAGTCCTTTAGGGTATCTAGGTTTGCACAAAATCTTATGTTTGGCTTATTATTTATTAGTGCCAGTGTGAATTATGCTTACCCTGTTTTCAATGTAGAATGCTCCAAGACACTCTGTCATTATCATTTTCTTAGCCTATCTAATCATTTAATACTTAATTTAAGTGCTGTCACCTATTTAAAGCTTTTCTTTATCACCCTACTTTACCTAATCTCTTAGTCCTCTCTTCTCTTGAAACATAAAAAAGTATTCTCGAGATATACTTGAAAGGGTGAAAACATTATTTTCTGAATAATTGGCACTGGAATTTTTCCTAAGAAGAAATCTATTTCTGGTTAAGGAAATACTTCACATCGGCTTGGGGAGAGAATATAAGACCATGAGAATGAGTGTCACCAAGGGACAAGTGAAAGACAAAAATGAATCAAAATTGGGAGTGCCAAAGAGCGCAGACTGAAGAGAGGAGCAGAGAGACACACAACTTGAGGGGAGCCGAACCCTGAGAGAAATGGTCCAGCAGATGTCTAAGATGGAACTTTCAGTCATTTGTGTGACTGTAATATAAACTTCGTTCTTCCCAAACATTTGTGGATGAAGTCTGTTACACACACACAAAGGCTTGTTTTACATGAGCGGTTTACATGACAATCAAATGAAAGCAATGGAGGTAGGTCTCAAAGCTAGAGAGGAGCAGAGAAGATGAAGGAAAAATAAGCCATCAAAAGCTGAGCAGAAAATGAAGTATTAAGAAGAAGGGAAAAGTCAGAACTAGAGACCACTGGCAGAAAGGGCTGGGAGTTGGCAGAAATTCAGAGGAAGACATTACACTTCCCACTGGATGATAAATAAGGTTCAGGCTAATATTATGGGGACCTTGAGGGGTGATGAGTCAAGTGGACATTTGGAATAGTAGCCCTTTCTTTAATTACCATTTTATGTAATTATGTCTTATTCTGTGACCTATATTTTGAGTTTCTAGTTAAGGTATTTTTGTCTTTTCATTTATTCATCATTTTCTTTATGGTATATTATGCACACTGTAAGCTGCTACGTATTTATTGATTTATTTTTGTATAAGAATGAAAGGTGTGGTGGATTGTGAATGAAAGTTTTATGATCCCAAATCCTAATTTTATAATCTTTAAGTCTTCTCCTGGGAACCTTGTTACGTTCTGGGTATTCAAATGCTTACAGAAACTGCTTTTTGAAAATAATTTTGTCTATGCTTCTTTTTCTAGAATGGTTTAATTTTTAATATTTTAATGGATTGAAAGGGCTATGCTTTTAAAATAACACCTATAAACTACATTTCTAAATAATACTGTTTGTTTAATTTTCCTAGAGTTAGTTTAATTTCCCAGCAAGTATTTCAGACTTTATGTATGTTCTAAAGCTTATGATTATTTTAACTTTGTGAGTTAAAAATCTGTGGCTAAGCGCGCTATATTTTAAATATTGGAAGTGCATCTATTTTCCTATGAGGATTCAAAATATTTGCAGTAGTTATACTTGGGATCTAGAAGCTTGTTGGAAGATGCATGAAAAAGTACTATCTGGTACCCATTATGGGTAAAGAAACCAAAGCATAAATAAATGGGTAAGGCACAGTCTAGAAGCTTGTTGGAAGATGCATGAAAAAGTACTATCTGGTACCCATTATGGGTAAAGAAACCAAAGCATAAATAAATGGGTAAGGCACAGAATGGCACTTTATCTTTGGAATTATGCTCATAACTCTAATAATAATTTCTGTGCTCTGAGAAATATTTTTCGTCTGCAAGAGAGCTATTCTGTTGATCTTACACATATTAGTTCCATGGTTTGCAATGAAGATTTGAATTAAGTTATGCACGAATAAGTCTAATATATTTATATTGTGATTTTATAACTACCCACCTTGTGAGGCAGATATTATTTCCACTTTACACATAAATGTGGTAGGCCTCCAATGGTTCACACTTCCATATTGACTTATGTGATTTTGGGCTGAACCACGTAGCTCATTTCTAAAGAATATAATATGGCAAAAGCAATGGGATGTCACTTCCAAGATGGAGTTGCTGAGTTGGTGGCCGCCATATTGCATGCCTTTTCTTCATGTTTCACTGGCTGGCTATGAGGGAAGCCAGCTTCTGTGATGTGAACTGCCCTATGGAGAGGTTTATGTGGTAAGAAATTGACATCTGCAGCCAATGGCCATTGAGGACCTGAGCCCTGCCAGCAGCCATGTAAGTGGCTTGGAAGTGCACTTTCCCCTGTGGAGCCTTGAGATGACTGCACTCTGGCTTAGACTTTGGTTCACTCTGCAAGACACTCTGAGCCAGAGACATTCAGCTAAGTGCACTTGGGTTCCTGACTCACCGAAAATAGATAATAAATTATCATTTTTAAAAAAGTGGATTTATTTTTAGATAATTTGTTATAAAACAATAGATAGCTAGTACAAAGAGGAAACTGAACTCCAGAAAATTTGTGTGATTTGTACAATATTTATCACACATAAAGAATGTAAAACTCAGGGTTTTCTGACCACTTGGTCAGAGAAGGGCTCTCTAAAAGGTGACACTGAGCAGAAACCTAAATCAAGTGAGCCATGTGAACATTCAGGAAAAATGCCCAGGCAAAAAGACAGGGCAAGGGCAAATGTTCCGTGGTAAGAACAATGGAACAGCAAGAAGACCAATGTGGACAGAACAGAACAAACTGAGAAAGATGTATCAAAAAGACAGGTAGAAGCCAGATACACAGAGGCTGATAGCCATGGTGAAAACGTTGGATTTTGTTCTAATTCAGGTAAGAAGACATTAGGGTGTTTTAAGCAGAGAAATGATATGATCTGATGCACTTTTTAAAATAGATACTTTTGGTGATTTGTAGAAATGGGAACGAAGAACAGAAGGAGGAATGACCCAGTATGGAGACTTATTGAGGAGTTCACTTGTCTGGGTAACAGATTGTGATGTCTTGGACTAGAGAAGAAGCAGTAGAAATGGTTGCAAATGGTGGATTTGGGTACATTTAAAGGTAGAACCAACAAGAATTGCCGATGGATTGGGTATAGATGTCCTGGAAAGACAGCTGTCAAGGATTATTTTTATGTATTTTTAAACAGTTTTGTAAATTGTAGGTTGAGCATCCTAAATGTAAAAATCTGAAATTTGAAATGCTCCAAAACTCAAAACTTTTTGAGCACTGACATAATGTTCAAAGGAAATGCCCATTGGAGCATTTCAGATCTCGAATTTTCAAATATGAGATCCTCAACTGTATAAACATGTAATGCAAACATTTCAAAATCTGAAAATATCTAAAATCTGAAACACTTCCAGTCTCAAACATTTCAGGCAAGGGATGCCCAACCTGTTGTAGTTTTGTTTAATGAAAGGGAGGATAGTGGAAGAAGGGCAAATTGAGATAGAGGATGGGAAATAAGAATTTTAATTTAGAATATTGCAGAGCGACGAAAAGGCCATTAAGTATATACATTTGGAAGTCATTGGTGTAGAGATGCTACTTAAAGTCTTGGGTCTGGTGGAGTTTACCTAGAAAGTGAGTCCAGATAGAGATGATATAGGAAAACAGAGACTTGATTTATTCTGCTATTTAGTGGTCAGGTAAATTAGAAAGATCCCGCCAACAAGACTAGGATGTAGTGGCCAGTTCGGTAGGAGAAAAGCCAGAAAAGTATGGTGTCAAGACAGCTACATAAAGCATTTCCAGGAGAAAGAATTGACCAACTGTGTCAAATATCACTGATAAGATGAGGAGACATTTACCAGAATGGACTCAGGGTACAGAGGAAAAGAAAGGTATTTGGATAAGAATGAGGAGGTTTAGTTGTGACCAAAGTACGATTTAGGATTTTGATCACTGGAAACTAATGGTTTCAAAATCATGACTGTACTTGGCTTTCACCAAAGTAGATGTCTAGATTCAAGGTGCTCAGACTTTAGAGAAGATTTGGGTTAAAGTACGTCTGTAGGTGTAATACAGTCTTGACACCCTCCTTAGATTTTGAGAAGATGGTCATGAGTGTTATCTCTGGAAACAGTTGACCTTTTCTTCAGGTTAACTACCATTTTTATTTGATTATGCCCTCTGCAAACTGGGCTGAAATTAGGTTTTGTTCTTTTCTCATTATCTTTTTGGCTAGGTTTCTGGGGAGATAACACAGAACTTTCCTATTTGTCTTAGTCCATTTGAACTGCTATAACAAATTACTATAGAATGAGTGACTTAAACCACACACATGTATTCTCACACTTCTGGAGGCTGTAGTGCCAAAAGATCCAGTGTTTGGTGAGGGCACACTTCCTGTTGTGCAGATGACTATCTTCTCCTTGTATTCTCACATGTCAGAGAACAGAGAGCTAGAGCAAGTTCTTACTTTTCTTCTTATAAGGGCACTAATCCCATTCATAAGTGCTCCATCCTCATGATCTACTTACTTACCAAAGTTACTAACTTCTAATACCATCACATTGTGAGTGAAGATTTTAACATAAAAATGGGAGGGGTGGCGGGGACACAAACATTCAATCCGTAAGAGCATTTCACATTTTGCAATTATTCTTTTTCTAAGAATAGATATGTGTGTGCATATACACACACATACATATAGGTAAAGGATAGCACAATTTATATTTGACTTTCTTGTATTTGAGAACACACATTCTTAAAACAATAAGCAGATATGATATAATTTTCAATGTTGATTGAAATACCTAGGGAGCTACGTAGTAGCACTTTTATTTTGAAATTTCCTCTTTTTATGTTCTATCAGTATTAACCACTCATCTTTTTCTTAAAAGAATAAACTGAAGTCTTCTTTACATCATCCCACCAGGGAGCCTAGAGCTTAACACATTCCATGGGAGCTCTTTGTATACTTGATTTGTTCACAAGCTTTATTTTTAAGGAATAAAAAAGTGAAATCTCATCTGATAATTTTTATTCTTTCCTACCTTAAAATAAGAAATTACATGATAAAATTTCCAATAAGCAACACTAAAATGTAGCTTCCTTTTGATAAGTGTAAATTTTTTTTCAAATTTCAAAGAAACAAGTTACAGCATATCTGGTGTGAAACATTCCTTCGTTTATAAGATGTAACTAAGATTTTGCTGTGCTGCACCCATCAACTCGTCAGCACCCAACTACTCGTCATTTACATCAGGTATAACTCCCAATGCAACTAGAACTTAAAGTATAATAATAATAAAAAATAAAATAAAATAAATTTTTTTTAAAAAAAAGATGTAACTAAGATTTTAGGTAAGACATCCTAAAGACCTACAGATCAATTTTCCCAATGATACATTTATGTAATCAGAGGATTTTAAAACTGAATACATTCTTGGAGAATATGATAAATGATGTTTGAGAAGTTACTGGTTAGTTACAGAATACATTGTACAGGTAAAACAGTATTTTTGCAGTATTTTACCAATTGGGACCTTTGGAATTAAGAACAATGGTTACTCAGACATAAAATTTCATTTTCGTAGCTGATATTTAATGCCATGTAAATTAGAATAGTTTAAGTACTGAAGGGATAACCATATATTGTTTCAAAGTTGTTATGTTTTCTGAGATGAAGGAGGGGATTAATTAATTAATTTGACACTATTGGTAACAAAAAAAATTTAGAATTGTAAAAACTGAATATGGGAGAGGTGTTTCTATTCATCAGATTTTGTCCAGGCAGGATGATTGCCCCTCTACGACTGGGGCACAGGGTATGGTTCTTGAGAGGGTCACCAAAGGGAGAAGTGAAACTAAGAGCAAGGCACTGAAAGGAATCAGGAGTAACTAAAGCCTTACCAGGAGTCCAGCATACAAAAGCACAGTGAGTTGTTGACCAAGGTCAGCAGGAGGTATTAGATCTGAGAAAGGTGAATTAGAAAGTCAACATCTAGGGGTAAATAGAAAAGTTAACGTGACTACTTGAGCAGTGGAATGATTTTCTATGAAAAATGTTTTTATTACATTGAAACTCTTTGAACCAGCACAAAGGAAACTATAATGTTCTCAATAAAAATCACAATAATAGCTAGTACTTAAGAATGTTTACATGCCATTAACTATAGACAACACTTTATATATAGTATCTCACTTATTTTCCAAAACAACTTCATGAACTATCTCCTATAGTTATGCTAATTTTCCAGATGAGATAAAGTCTTAGAGGGCTTAAGTATTGTATTAGTCCATTTTCATGCTACTGATAAAGACATACTTGAGACTGGGCAATTTACAAAAGAAAGATGTTTAGTGGACTTATAGTTCTGCGTGGCTGGGGAGGCCTCACTATCATGGTGGAAGGTGAAAGGCACGTCTCACATGGTGGCAGACAAGAGAAGAGAGCTTGTATGTGGAAATTCCCCTAAAAACAGCAGATCTTGTGAGACATATTCACCGTCACGAGAATAGCATGGGAAAGACCCATCCCTATGATTCAATTATTTCCCACTGTGTCCCTCCCACAACACATGGGAATTGTGGGAGTTACAATTCAAGATGAGATTTGGGTGGGGGAACAGCCAAACCATATTATTCCAGCCCTGGTCCCTCTCAAATCTCATGTCCTCGCATTTCAAAACCAACCATGCCTTCACAACAGTCCTCAAAGTCTTAACTAATTTCAGCATTAACTCAAAAGTCCATAATCCAAAGTCTCATCTGAGACAAGGCAAGTCTCTTCTGTCTATGAACCTGTAAAATCAAAAGCAAGTTAGTTACTTCCTAGATACAATGGGGGTATGGGCATTGGGTAAATACAGCCATTCCAAATGGGATAAATTGGCCAAAACAAAGGGGTTACAGGTCCCGTGCAAGTCTGAATTCCAGTGGGGGAGTCAAATCTTAAACCTCCAAAATGATCTCCTTTGACTCCATGTCTCAGATCCAGGTTATGCCGATGCAAGAGGTGGGTTCCCATGGTCTTGGGCAGCTCCACTCCTTTGGCTTGGCAGGGTGCAGCCTCTCTCCTGACTGCCTTCAAGTGCTGGAATTGAGTGTCTGTGGCTTTTCCATGTGTCCAGTGCAAGCTGTCAGTGGATCTACTATTCTGGGGTCTGGAGGACTGTGGCCCTCTTCTCACAGCTTCACTAAGTAGTACCCCAGTAGCAACTCTGTGTAGGGGATTCAATCCCACATTTCCTTTCCATACCGCCCTAGCAGAGGTTCTCCATGAGGGCTCTGCCCCTGCAGCAGACTTTTTCCTGGGCATTCAGTCATTTCCATACATCCTCCGAAATCTAGGTGGAGGTTCCCAAACTCTAATTATTGACTTCTGTGCACTCATAGGTTCAACACCACCTGGAAACTGCCAGGCTTTGGGGCTTGCATACTCTGAAGCCATGGCCTGAGCTGTATGTTGGCCCCATTCAGCCACAACTGGAGTGGCTGGGACACAGGGCACAAAGTCCCTAGGCAGCACACAGTATGGGGATGGCCCACAAAACCATTTCTTCCTCCTAGGCTTCTGGATCTGTAATGGAAGCGGCTGCCATAAAGACTCCTGACACACCCTGGATACATTTTCCCCATTGTATGGGGTTAACATTTGACTCCTCATTACTTAAGCAAATTTCTGCAGCCAACTTGAATTTCTCCTCAGAAAATAAGATTTTATTTTCTATCACATTGTCAAGCTGTAAAATTTCTGAACTTTTATGCTCTGCTTCCCTTATAAAATTGAATGCCTTTAACAGCACTCAAGTCACATCTTGAATGCTTCACTGTTTAGAAATTTCTTCCACCAGATACCCTAAATGATCTCTCTCAAGTTCAAAGTTCCACAATTCTCTAGGGCAGGGGCAAAATGCCACCATTCTCTTTGCTAAAACATAACAAGAGTCACTTTTGCTCCAGTTCCCAACAAGTTCCTCTTTCCATCTGAGACCACCTCAGCCTGAACCTTATTGTCCATATTGCTATCAGCATTTTGGGCAAAGCCATTCAACAAGTCTCTAGGAAGTTCCAAACTTTCCCACATTTTCCTTTCTTCTTCTGAGCCTTCCAGCCTTTTCCAACCTCTGCCTATTACCCAGTTCCAAAATCGCTTCCACGTTTTAGGGTACCTTTACAGTAGCTCCCCACTCTACTAGTACCAATTTTCTGTATTAGTCCATTTTCATGCTGCTGATAAAGACATACCTGAGACTGGGCAATTTACAAAAGAAAGAGGTTGAATGGACTTACAATTCATGTGGCTGTGGAAGTCTCACAATCGTGGTGGAAGGTGAAAGGCTCGTCTCACATGGCAGCAGACAAAAGAAGAGAGCTTGTTCAGGGAAACCCCCCTTTTTAGAACCATCACATCTTGTGAGACATATTCACTATCGAGAGAATAGTGTGAGAAAGACTGCCCCCTTGATTCAATTACCTTCCACTGTGCCCCTCCCACAACACGTGGAAATTGTGGGAGTTACAATTCAAGATGAGATTTTGATGAGGGCGCAATCAAACCATATCAAGTATCATGCTCAAAATGACAGGTAGAAAAGCAGTTGATATAGTTTCAATCCAAATCCCCACCAAATCTCATGTCAAATTACAATCTCCACTGTTGGAGGTGGGGCCTGGTGGGAGGTGGTTGGATTATAGGGGCAATTTCTCATGAATTGTTTAACATCATCCTCTCAGTGCTGTTCTTGTGATAGTGAGTTCTCATGAGATCTAGTTGTTTAAAATGTGCGGCCCCTCCCCACTCCCTCACTCTTGCTTTGGTCATGTAATGTGCCTGCTCATCCTTTGCCTTCTGCCATTGTAAGTTTCCTGAGGCCTTCCCAGAAGTGGAGCAGATGCCAGAATCATCCTTCCTGTACAGCCTGTGGAACTGTGAGTCAGTTAAACCTCTTAAAAAATAAAAATAAATTACCTAGTCTCAGGTATTTCCTTATAACAGTGTGAAAACGGATTAATAGAGTGGTAGAGCCAGGACTCCAAACTGAGATATGCTTGGTTTCAAAGCTTATGGATTTGGCCATGATCATATCTAAGAGAGAACCCCTGAGGAAACTGAGCCTAGTCACCACTATGCTGATGTGACAAACAACCTTAGTACTATCCATGGCTTGGGTCTCTTTTATCCTGAGGCCATTGAACTGGTGTGATGCAGAAGTTTTCCTATTCTACACTTGTACTTTGTTTTATAAGTCTGGTGATAACACTTCACATTTAAGTTTACTCATTTATTCAAGAAATAATATGAACAAAGTGTGTAGCCTATAGGAGTAAAAGATGAATTCGCCACTGACTTTATGGAGCTCACATTTTATTACATGTTGATCTTCTAACACTTCATCCCGAATTATTTATTATTGGTAATATTGTGAGAAATGACAGAGGTTATCAATGAAGAAAGAGTGAAAATAATAGTTGCTTCATTTGATAAATTATTTTTATTTTTATTTTAAAAATTTAATAAATTAACTTGATAAATAAAAATTGCACATATTTATAGTGTACATGATGTATTAATGTATGTACACTTGTTGAATGCTAAATCAAGTTAATTAACATAGGCATTACCTCACATAGTTATCATTTTTCTGTAGTGAGAACTCTTAAAATCTATGCTTTCAGTAATTTTCAAGTGTATAATATATTGTTATTAATGATAGCTGACATTATGCACTGATGCAGTATTGAATACTCTTCTCTTATGAGAAGTGGGTGGTATTAAAAGGTACTGTGCTAATGATGCATTGGTCAGAGTCATGGAAAACTAACCCTTAATAATAGACTCTTATGTTCCTTACTGGATACTGTCACAACTCTTCACATCTTTTATTCTCACAGCGCTGTGTGTGTAAAGGAGAAAACTGAACCTCACAGAATCTAGACAGTTACTGAACAATAGAGCTTTGATTTGACAGCATGACTTTGGAGCCCGGAATCGCTTACCATTAATTATGTCATAGTGCCTCAGGTTTACCCAGACAATCAGTGATGAAATCAGGACTTAAAATCCATGTTGGAATCTAAGTAAAAGGTAGTTCAAGGGGCCTTACAGAAATAGGGCCTGAGTCTTTGTGTCATTCAAGAATATTTGCTCTTTCTAAGGAGGAGAAGCTTGGATAACATTTTGTGTCTAGTGTAGTTTGTCCTTGACCAGCCCTGTGGAGTTCCTTCTCACTCTATTCACTGTTTCTTGATCATCTACTACGTTTAATCCACCCTAATGAACATTGGTCCTGTAAGAGCTTGTTAGATCTGGAGAATAAGAATTCCACACAGTAAATACATGCGAATTTTCTTCTCTCAGATTTGAGAAATGTTATATTATGATAAGAATTGGAATAATTTCAGCATCAAAAGTGTCCTTTGGAATTCCCAAATGTCCTTAATTACAACTCATTTCAATGTCAGAGTAGGGGTATCATAACTTATAAACTGCTAGGATATTAAAAAAAGGGCTAAACACCCAATAGGCTGGGTATTAAAAATATATGTATATTATTTGTGTTTTTCTCCATTTTAAAGAAGCAAAGGGTTTTCATTACTTTAGCACAGTTAATTTATTATTTTCAAGCTGGTGCCTAAACTTCTGAAACACAAAATTAATGGGCTCTTGGCAACCTTCTCTGAATTACTCCAAGTCAAAAGTGGTTCTTTCCATCTGTCATCTTAATTTGCAGTATGCCTCCCAGAAGCACTAAAACAAAGATACACACTCCACGATTTTCCATTCCCATTGGCACTAAGCAAAAATAGCCATAAATGAATTCTTGAAATGAAAACTCCCAAGCTGAAGCCCTGATTTAAAATAAACTTGGGTGTCACTCAGCCCTGCCAACCAACTCTTTCAGACTGTAAATGACACACTTATTTATAGAGATATTTAGAGAATAATGGAAAAAAGCTCAATGAGTTATTTTCTAAATTAGCAACCAATGTCGACTCCATAGGTTTTGTTTCATCTGGTTTCTATTGAAGTAATTAAAACTGGAAGTGATAAGAATATGTTAATATTATACCCATTTTGTTCATACTGTGAGAGAAGACTCATTATTTTTATCCAGAATTATAGAATTCAAAGTCATTGAGAATAATGCATGGCTCCCATATAGCTTTCTATGATGAGAGGGTAATGGAAATGTTGGGTAAGTAATTTCAGCATTTTTTGGTTGCTTCATGTTGCAATTGGGCACAGGTTACCCTGGGAGAGATCTCAACTCATCGTTGAATGGTAACCAAGGCTGGAGTTAAAAGAACAACAACAGCAGTGCAAAGTACAACAGATTCAAAGAGTGAAGCAAGACCACAATTGGGGAAAAATAATTGACAGTGAAGTCAGAGGCTGGAGAAAAAGAAAAGGCAGTAATGTAGTTTAAGGAATTGGTCAGAACTCGTGGTTCCATGGTCAACTATTTTGGGTAGTGCTAGCACTATCCTGAAGTGATAGTTGCACATTGAAGTGACAACGGGAGTGTGCAGGGATTGTAAAGAGAAAAAACAACTTAAATTGTCCCACTCTTTGCCCTTAATTGCTGTAGTTTCTTTAGTATTTAGTCAATTTTTTGGCACGGGAGAGAGAAAATAGTGTGACTATCCTGGTTTCCCTCAATCTGTCCTAGTCAATGACTGCCTTTTTAAGTACTTAGGAATAACATCCCTTTTCACTCTCCTGAATGTGCTGGTTTGGATGATAAAGCATATGGTCACTCTAGCTAAAGCACAACAGGAGAAGGCATGAGCAGTTTTATGCTTTGTAGATTCCTATAAAACTTTGCAGATTCTTAGATTATATGGGGTACAATGTATGTGTATATATTATATATACATATAAATAATATAATTCTTGACAACACTTGTTATCTGTCTTTTTTTTGGGGGAAAACTATTTTAATTGGTGTGAGGTGATTGCTCTATGAGGTTTTAATTTGCATTTCCCAAATAATTAGTGATGTTGAACATTTTTTTCATGTACCTGTTGGCCATTTGTAGGTCTTCTTTTGAAAAATATCTGTTCAGGTTCTTTGCCCATATTAAAAATTGGGTTATTTGTTTTCTTGGTATTGAGTTGTTTGGAGTTACATATATATTTTGGATAATATATGTAAAATATATATAATATATATTTATGGGGTACAATGTGTGTGTATATATATGGCTATATTATATATTATATATGGTTATAATATATATTATATTATATATTATATATATTAGCCTATTAGCCTCTCTCTATATAGGCTCTATATAGAGGCTATATATTAGCCTCTCTATATATATATAGGCTAATATATATATTATATTTTATATATATATATATAAAAAATCTACAAAGTCTGTTGAAATTCATCTAGAAAAGAAAGATTTGTTTGAGCATTGTAGCTCTGAAAGAAAAAGAGGGAGGAAATTAATTTTCTTATTTAGAAGATGGCAAGGTGTATGAGAAGGGATTAAATGTATCCCTGGAGAGTGAACAAAAAAGAAAACAAACTGCAATTGAGAAATTGATTCTTAAATATTCGAGACACCAAAGATCCACAGACCATGAAGGTAAAGTTAGAAAAGTTGATATAAAGGAATATTGACATGCCTGGTAATTTTAAAGTTAGCCAAATCTTTAGTCCAGATAAAATTTGTCATTGACCGTAAATGAATTCTTAACAGTGGTGAATAAGAGATTGTTAATATGAGGATCTGCCTCTTCTTTATAAGTGAAATGTTCTTTATTCAAGGGTTATTACTGTGAAAACCAGACATCACCTAGAAAAATCTTCAACAGGAAATTCCTGTAGACTTAAAGGTAGTTGGAAAAGTAAAAACATTAATGGGGATTTGAATTTGAAATTTGAGATTAATTTATCAATCCTCATTTTACTCTTCAGTGTGAAATACATGTTTTAGGGGAAGCCAAGACTTTTCTCATGAAAGCCAGTCAAGTGCTCAGTTGGCTTAGGGCGTTCTCATGGGGACTGTGACAGCAGAGGCATATGGAAATCACTTGATCACTTGAGTATTTACTAATGCAGTTAATGTGCTTCATTGTGATCCTTTCTGTAATTAGGAGATGAAAGGTGATTAGTAAGTGGAAGTAATTTGGAAGGAATTTACAATTTCCTACATGATTAACTGTTAAATAGAACATTTGAGTCCCATAATCAATGTTTTCATAAACAATACATATATGATTTTTTTTTTTCCTGAAAAAGCCTTGTGACTGTCTTGTCCTTGGTCTTTTTAAATCTAAATTCTTCTCAAAATCAGAGTGATTTATACCCATTGTTTCTACTCCTCACTTATCATTTTTTTCCCAACCCACTATAATCTGGCTTCATACTCCTTACTCTACTTCTCCGATTGCTCTCATATGTCATCACAACCTCCAGTCACACATTGGAATTCCATCAATCTTTTTATTATGAATATTATCTTTGATTGAATGTCATAATTATATATTTATGGGGTACAATGTGATATTTAGATATATGTATATAATGTATATAATTAAATAAAGTGAATTAACATCTCTGTCATTTCACTTACCTATCAATTTTTATTGTAGGATATTTGAAGTTTATTCTCTTCGTTACTTTGAGATATACTATACATTATTATCAACATGAAGTAAACAGATGTCAAAACCTATTTCTCCTGTCTATATGAAGCTTTATACTCTATGATCAATAACTGCTCATTCTCTCCCTCCCCACTACTCCATCAACCCTTGGCAACCACTATTCTGCTCTCTACTTCTGTGAGTTCAACTTTTTTTAGATTCTACGTATAACCGAGATCATGTGGTTTTTGTATTTCTGTACTTGGTTTATTTTACTTAGCATAATGTCCTCCAGGCTCATCCATCTTGTCTCAAAAGACAGTATATCCCTCCCTTTAAAGGCTGAATAGTATTTCACTGGGTATATACATAATATTTTAATGATCCATTCATTTGTTGATGGACATTTAGTTTGATTCCATATATTGGCTATTGTGAATAGTACTGCAATAAACATGGGAGTACAGATATCCTTTCATCATGTTGACTTCAGTTACTTTGGATGTATACCCAGATGCAGGATTACTGGATCACATGGTGGTTCTTTTTTAAATTTTTTGAGGAACTGCCATACTATTTTCCATGATGATTATACTAATTTACATTCCACCAACAATGTGCAAGAGTTCCCTTTCCTCTGCATTCTTGCCAACACTTGCTATCCTCGATCTTTTTGGTAAAAGCCATTCTACTTGATGTGAGGTGATAGCTCTATGCGGTTTTGATTTGCATTTTCCAAATAATTAGTGATGCTGAGCATTTTTTTTTATGTACCTGTTGGCCATTTGTAGGTCTTCTTTTGAAAAATATCTGTTCAGGTTCTTTGCTCGTTTTAAAAATTGGGTTATTTGTTTTCTTGCTATTGAATTATTTAGGTCACCTATATATTTTGGATAATAATCCCTTATTAAATGTATAGTTTGCAAATATTTTCTACTGGTCTGTAAATTGTCTCTTCATTTTGTTAATTGTTTGCTTTGCAGAAGACTTTTAGTCTGATGCTGTCTTATTTGTCTATTTTTGCTTTTGTCGCCTATGCACTTGTGATCATATCCAAAAAATCACTGTCCAGACCATTGCCATGGAACTTTTCCCCATATTTTTATTCTTGTAGTATTATAGTTTCATGTCATATATTTAAGTTTTAATTCATTTTATTTTTGTATATGGTGTAGACAAGGGTCCAGTTTCATTTTTCTGCATGTAGATATCCACTTTTCCCAATACCACTTATTGAAGAGACTGTCCTCATTCCATTGTCTGTTCCTGGCACCTTTGTAAAAAATCAATTAACTATAAATATATGGGTTTGTTTCTGGGGCCTCTATTCTGTCCCATTTGTCTATATGTCTGTTTTTATGCTAGTAGCATGTTGTTTTGATGAAAACTGCTTTATAATTTGTTTCAAAGTCAGGGTAATGATGCCAGTTTTGTTCTTTTTGCTGAAGATTTTTTTGTTGTTGTTATTCAGGGCTTTGTGGTTCCATACAAATTTAAAGATTGCTTATTTTTCTATTTCCGTGAACAGTAACATTGAAATGTTGATAAAAATTTTGTTGAATCTGTAGATCTCTTTGGGTAAATATGGTCATTTTCATAATGTTAATCTTCCAATCCATGTTTAAGAGATATCTTTCCATATATTTGTGCTTTGTTCAATTTCTTTTGTCAATGTTTTATAGTTTTAATTGTAGAGAGCTTTCACCTTTCTGGCTAAATAGGTTCCTAGGTATTTTTTTGTAGCTACTATAAATGGATTTTTTAGCTTAATTTCCTTTTTATTCTTATTTATTTATTTATTTTTGAGATAGAGTCTCGCTCTGCCGCCCAGGCTGGAGTGCAGTGGTGTTATCTCGGCTCACTGCAAGCTCTGCCTCCCAGGTTCACACCATTCTCCTGCCTCAACCTCCCAAGTAGCTGGGACTACAGGCACCCGCCACAACACCAGGCTAATTTTTGGTATTTTTAGTAGAGACGGTGTTTCACCATGTTAGCCAGGATGGTCTCGATCTCCTGACCTCGTGATCCACCCGCCTTGGCCTCCCAAAGTGCTGGGATCACAGGCGTGAGTCACTGCACCCGGCCTTAATTTTCTTTTTAATAGTTCATTATTCATACATAGAAATACTACTAATTTTGGTATGTTGATTTTATAACCTGTAACTTTACTGAATTTATTACTTTTAAAAGCTTTCAGTGGAATCTTCGTGGTTTTCCATATGTAAGAACATGTCAACAAATTGGGATGATTTGCCTTCCTCCTTTCCAATTTGGATGTCCTTTATTTCTTTCTATGGCTTAATTGATTTTTCCTGGGTTTCCAATACTGTGGTGAATAGGGCTGATGAATGTGGTATTCTTGTCTTATTCCAGATCTTAGAGGAAAAACTTTCACTTTCACCCTCTTTAGTATGATATTAGCTGTAGGTTGGTCATATATGGCCTTTAGTGTGTTGAGGTACATTCCTTTTACACGTAATTTGTTGACAGTTTTTACTATAAAGGAATGTTGAATTTTGTCAAATGCTTTTTCTGCGTCTACCACAATGGTCATATGGTTTTTGTACTTCATCCCATTGATGTTATATATCTCGCATTGATTTACATATTTTGAACCATCCTTGCATCCCTGGGAGGAATATCATTTGATCATGGTGAATGAGTTTTTGAATGTGCTATTGAATTCAACTTGCAAATTAGCTCAAGCTAAGAAAAATTAAAAATTCATTTTCTCAGTTCTACCAGTGACATTTCAAGTACGATATAGACACATGTGGCTAGTGACTACTGTATTGGATAGAACAGATGTGGAGCATTTCTGTTATTGCATAAAGCCCTAGTGGACAGTGCTGCTCTATACAGAAACACAAAAAGTAATTGAAAATAAAAAAGCAATTAGATAAAAAAAATTTTGAAGGTATTGCAAGAAACCCATGAGAGCAACTGTATAATCAAAATCAAAATTGCAAGCAATAGAAAGTAGAATTGGAGCTGCAGAAGACTAAATTCAGAATTGCAGATGAATTACAACAAACTTCTATCTTAATACAGAGAAAAAAAGGCATGAAAATAACATATGCTTTTGGTTTTTGTGTGAGAAAAAAAGAGGCATGAATATAACATTTATATAAATATAAAGAACCAAGAGAATCTTAGAATTTTAGGTGTTTCTATGGAGGAAAGCAATAAGAAAAGTAATGCAGACAAATCAGAAGACAAATTCTGGAACTGAGAGAAGAGCTTAAGAGCTTTTACTATATTTAAGGCAAAATAAATATAAGGAATTTATTTACTGTATGACATGCCTGGCAAAGCTTGTGAATTAAAAGCACAACTTAAAGTTCTACAATCATCAAAGAAGAAAATCAGGTTACTAATGTAATGAGGTAGAACATTTCGCTAATCAGAATTCTGAAGTCTGTTCTTTCTCTTTTGAAGAATACTTTGATGAGTAACCTCTCCCCAAAAGCCTGGATGTTGCTATCTTCTTTCCTTAAGGGATTCTAGAACTTTATATTTCTTTTCTTTTTGTCTCTCACGCTTCTCCTCTTCCTCTGCACCTTATTTTTCAGAAATATTAACAAAATCCTTTTTGGTGTCCCCATCCTCCTGTAAGAACCATCTATATACTGTTATTCATAAGATTATTCAAAGAAGTAGTCTATTTTGCTGGTAGTATATAAATCAACGCTAGGAAGTCAAGCATAGGAATATTGTGGTAAGCACTGAAGTAATTAAAATGGAATTTTAAAAAATATGTTTTGATAAGAACTTATGAACAGAAGAAAACAACAGACACTGGGGTCTAGTTTGGGAGGGAGAGGGAGGGGGAGAGGGAAGAGGAACAGAAAATAACTATTGAGGACTGAGCTTAATACTTAGGCGATGTCATAATATGTACAACAAACTCCCATAACATGTGTTTATGTAACAAACCTTCACAAGTACCCCCAAACCTAAAATAAAGGTTTAAAAGAAGAAAAAAAAATTAAAAAGATGTGGTCAATATACTTATAAAATTGTATGCACAGATTAAGGATATATATTGTAGTCATGAGGGTATACAATCAGCTTTCCATGTTGGGTTCTAAAACTATGAATTCAACCAACATGGATTGCAAATATTGAAAAAAGAGTAAAATAACAATGCAACAGTAACTAATACAAACAAAAACAATATAATATAACAACTATTTACATAGCCTTTATGCTGTACTAGATAGTATAATCTAAAGATGATTTAAAGGGCATGTGCATAGGTTATATGCAACTATGTCACTATTTTATATAAGGGATTTGAACATCTGAGGATTTTGGTATCCAATAGGGGTCCTGGAACAAATTCCCCATGAATATCTGGGGATGACTGTATGTTGAAGTCATGTTCAAAGTTACTGGCCTTTTAGACACAGAGTGGGTCTGTATTTCTCTATACTTTCAATCCCTTGAAATTATGCAATATTTTATGAGTCTCTTTTACCATTGCAATGTGATTGGAAATGGTGAGTGTTGTTTCCTGATAGAAACTTTAGTGCATGATTTGCTACATTCTCTTCCTCCTGCTTTGGAGTTTGTTCAAGTGGTACCTGAACAATCACTGCTGAGATGACATATAATATAAACCAGTTAGGCGATTTTAAATTTTCTAGTATCCACATTTAAAAAAGAAAAAAAGTCAACATTAATTTTAATAATATGTTATACTTCACTAATATTTCTCAAATATTATCATTTCAGCATGTAATCAATAATTATTAATTGAATACTTTTATTTGTTTTTTGGTGATAACTTATTAATATCTGCTATTTTACATTTAGAGTACATCTCAGTTCCAACTAGCCACATTTCAAGTTTTTGATAACTGTATGTGGTTTGTGATCCAGATGGAACCTCAGCCAGTTCAAACCTTTAATAATTACAATGAACAGTGACTCCAGTTGATCCACATTGGACAAAATTTAACTTTACTTTTGAAATTATTGATATGTGAGGGCTCTTCATTAGCAAGACATAATTTTGTCTGTCCTGATTGACACATTATTTGTAAAAAGTACTTTCATAATAATTAAAGATTTTATATATTTCTCTATTAACTTTATATAACAAACATATCAATAGGCTGAAGAAAAAGTCAATAAAAACTTTAAATACCAAATCTCATCTTTCTAGAAGACTGTCTTATTATTTCAGATATTGTCTGCAGGTTATAATAAGAAGGATAAAATCATAATAAATAATTTTTTCCGTGTTTGGAAGTTCCCTTCCTTAAAATAAATTTTGCTGGGTGATGAAAGTTATTATTCCATTTTTATAACATTAACTAATATGAAATGTGTTGAGAAACAAAGTAAAATTAATGGAGTAAAAGCGCTTTGGTCTTACACGGAAATAATGACAAGAAAATCCCACCTTCACTATCGAATGTGAAAAAAGAAGGTTGCTTTAACATTTTTGTTTGGTATGTGCACGAATCACTTAACAAAACTTCACATGACTGAACTAGTGAGAAGCATCTTTATATTGTTTCATTATACTAGTTGTCAATTGATATTGGCTATAGAATTATTTGCAATAAAATTTTAAAATGTTAAGAACTACTTGTTTTGTTCTCAGAAAGATAAGTGATATGATAACAAATCTATCACTTATCAATCTATGAATATGCATGTATGTGTATATGTGTACGTATTTGTATATGCATACCTATACACAGTTTAGTCACTCAATAGCCAAACGGATAGTTACTACCAAATTTACAATCCATAATATTGAATATGAATCTTGGTATTTATATTTTTCTTATATTAATGTCAACTCTTGTGTATATTATGTGTGTATGTTTACTTATATTTGTAGGACATATATATATCAGGATAAAATAGGATATATCAAGATAAAAAATATATCAGGATAAAAAATATAACAGAAAACTATTGCAACAAAAATTTTAAAAATCTATGGATAAGAAACAAAGTTATGTACAAGGTAAATGTACAAAAATGCATGCCATACAGTCCTGAACATCAGGTAGGAAGATAATTTGTTTCTGAGTTACCTAATAGTGGAAGCAAAGAAGGGAACAAAATCTATAAAATGTTCCATAACATTAATAAAATAAAAGCAAATCAGTTACTCTGGATAAGACTAAAATACATTTTTCTTATGTATCCACATAAATGAAATGCTGTACTGGAGTGAAGAATGTTTTAAGAATTTAAAATGAATACATTAGCAAATTTCAAACATTAGTTTCTTGTTTGCATCATGAAAACTGATGATAAAATGTAATTTGTATTTCAGTAAAACAATTCTACAATATACAAAATTTTGACATTAAGAAAAGTGCTAATACTAAAAGTCATGTTCAAGTTTAGTGGCTCCTGAATTTCTTGGTACCTGTTGAAGTTTTGAGTGACCAAGCAGTGCATTTGCCACACACTGGAGCATCTCTCTAACAAATGATGTGATTCAGCAAGGGCAAATCTGCCTTGGATTCCATCCAAAGAGTTTTATTATTGGATGTATCATGAGAAACTCATTACAACCTAGTCTCATCTGTAAGAAGCCAGCCTTAGGCTATGTCATAAACCAAATTCTCTGTGGATACAGTCTCATACTTGTTCAAATTTTGTAGATATCTAAGACCAAGTGTGCTAAATTGGTGGGCACTAAATGCAATAAATATTTCATTGACTAATTGAATTACTGATTGTTGTTCATCTCCTTTAGCTTCAGCCCTATCTTTTCTCCTTTTCTCTCTCCATGTCCCAGAATCTATTATTGGCTTAAATTCTTAGTTCTTAGCTTTCCAGGACTGTGCTGTTAAATCTGGATTTGCCATCACTCTCTAACTTCTCCCTTGCTAGTTACCCTCTGGTCCTATTTTCCCCTAGATAGTAAGCTCCTCCAAGGAGGGGTCTAACATATAACCTTAACACATGTGTTTATGATTGTACTTATTTGATAATATACTTGGTGTTAATTGAGTTAATTCCTCACCTAAGTAATATATTTTGATGGTATTTGATGGGGAAAGCCATTATACTGAAAGAGGCAATGGGGATAACTTCCAGCCTTTCAACAGGTCAGTAGAACCAACTGCTTGGGTGGAGAAAGTCATAGAAGCCTTACTACCTATCTGTCTGTGGGCTGGGCTGGTAGCCAAAATATGGTTCATGGTATAGAATTTTGAAAACTGCTTTACAATGAGTTACCAGTACTGTTTTAGTTGTTAATTCACTCAGATAACTGGGAGGACAGAGACTCACAAGGTAGGCAACTATTTTTCTTGGCAGTTAAATGGCTGTGTACTTACTCAATCTTAACCATTCCCCTCAAATGACAAAAATTATAGCTTAGTGCAATCAACGTCTTTTTGGAATATATTATAGCCACTTGTGGAATAAGTTTAGCATTCATTTGAACTACTTAAAAGGCAGCTTGTCTTCAATATGAGTGGGTTTTCACAAAACCCTATGATCCAGGGATTATGCAGAACTGAGAAGAAATGTTAAATGTTTCCAAGAATAAATAATTTAAAATCTTTATAAAAATAAAACAACCACATGCATCAAAATTACACCATTTCTCTTAGGGAATACATATTTGATGTTGAGATCAGATTCAATTACATGAAATGCCAATTTATCAAAAGTTTAAAAATTGCCTGTATCACTGTTATTTAATTTGAAAGTCATCTATACTTTCAACTGTGGAACTCTAGGGTTCCAAGATGCCAAAAATTTGGAAAAAAATTAGAATGAAAAAATTTTAACAATGAGGTAAAGTAACTTCATATGTTACGTAAAACTTTAAAATACTAGTCTCAAGTACAAAAAAGTTTTTAAATTTTCTTTGTTGAATTTCTAATCCTACGTAGCCTAAATGATGAAGATGGAACATGATAACCAAATGTCTAATAGTGCTAATACTAAGAATATACAGATGAATGCTTAATAAAGTAAGATAATGTGATCTAATTTTCCTAAGTTTTGAAAAATTTTTGTGTAGACGTGGGTGTTGAAAATGTCCAAACTGGAGGGATTTTTCCATGAGATTAGTCCTGAGTTCTTACTGAACTTTCCATCTTGTACTATTGGGAACAGAATGCTGGGAGATGCTGATTCTCTACCAGGGACAACCCAATCACCTAAAGCCACACTGAGGCAGACAGACAGACAGCGGTCAACATGATTGTCACTAACTATCATATCCAAATAATCTCCTATCTCTTTCCACAAATATTAAAAGCTCCTCAGCACTATCCACTTTTAGTTTCGCTGAATATTGTAGATATATTCTGGGTTTCAAAGGAATGGAGGACTGTGTTACGTCACTGGTTAGCTCCTTATGTCGAAGTCAGAAGAGATCTGCTTCTATTCTTCATTCTTCCCTTTGTTCATTGGTGTCCTGGTTCATTCTTCTCAGCCATTCTGCCTAACAGCTCTCCAACAAGGAAAGACCTGGGCAAAATAGACAGACATTTCTCAGTAGACTCTGGAAGATTTCTAGCCAATTTTGTAAATTTAGTGATTCTATTCTTGAGCTCCAGCTGCCTATAACTTTGTGTGAAGAAGCCAAGGTTTCCACACCTGAAAGTTGAGTCACTTCCTTGAATTAACAGGAATAACACTATCTCAGATTAAAAAGACACCGCATACTCCATTTTAATCTTTTCCACCATAAAACCTTTTCTTTAATTGCTACCTCCTGGAAGGAGATGCTTTGCCTTGGCTTGATCTGAATCTCACCAAATGTAACGGATTTTATTAGAAGTCAAAGCTAATTGCTTTCTAGTTCTGATAAAATGGAAAGGGTACTAGGAATTTTAAAGGAGCTCTAGAAATTAGTCCATGCTTTATAGTGGGCCCTGAAGTAAATATATATTCACACATAAACAATGCATATATTTATTTGTATATGTATATACACATATATGTATATATACACACACACACACTCATATACTTTCACATATACATTGCCCTAAAAAAACCTGTTTTGCCACTATTTTACTGTTTCACCTTGGATAATGTTACTTAACTTCAAAGTCCTAAACTGTAAAGCATGTGTTTATGAGACTAAGTAAGGAATGAAGTTTCTAATAAAGTATTTGGTATCAAGGAATTTCTCGATAAATGGTAATTGCTAATGTTACTTTTGTTTTCTATTAAATTTATGCATCAATACAAAGCATTCCTACTTCCCAAGGTTGTCACAAAGCTCATGCAAGATAATTAATATGAGAAGTATTTTATGTATGGGAAAGTGTCATACAAATCAAAGGAATGATTGTTTTGGAAGTAGTGCTCGGATAGGGGTGGAACAATAAAATGAAGCAGACAATGTAGATGGCACCTGCATTTAGTCAGAATGGAGAGGTGACCAAAAAAGTCCTGACAATCACTGCTGTAATAACAGTGGACCTAATCTACACAATTTCATTACCATAACAAACAAAACATCTCCGGTAATGTCCAAAGTGACTAGAGTAGTAGTTCAAAGCATTATGGCACCAATGTAAAGGCAGCACATACTATGTTATCAGATGATGGGACTTTTGTATGGCTCAGAACCTGGGAATAGCACCTAAATCATCTGATTTCATTACTATCTAGGTTGGCCTATTCTAAGATCTCTGTAGCCTAGTCCTATGCAGACTGACTTACCCACATAAAGTATTGGATCTATTTACAATATATTAGTACCTAGCCACATGTGGATATTTATTTATTTATTTATTTATTTATTTATTTTTGATGGAGTTTTGCTCTGTCGACCAGGCTGGAGTGCAGTGGCATGATCTTGTCTCATTGCAACCTCTGCCTCTTGGGTTCAAGTGATTCTTCTGCCTCAGCCTCCTGAGTAGCTGGGATTATAGGTGCTCACCCCACTCAGATAATTTTTGTATTTTTAGTAGAGACAGGGTTTCTACTAAACCTGTCACCATGTTGGCCAGGCTGATCTCGAACTCCTGACCTCAGGTGATCCACCCACCTCGGCCTCCCAAAGTGCTGGGATGACAGGCGTGAGCCACCACGCTCAGCCGCATGTAGATATTTCAATGTAAATTAATTAAAATTACACACAATTTAAAACATTCAATTACTAAATTATATTAGCCACAATTTTAACCACCCCAGAGCTCCATATGACTCATGGCTGCTCTATGAGACAGCATGGGTATAAACTCATCACTGAAGGAATTTCTACTGGATAATGCTGATCTAGATTCCATCCTTTGACTTTGAAAATTGTAGTACTTGATTTTATTAGATCACATAGGTGTTATTGTGGCTTGTGAAACTGAATTATATTAACCTAATTTATGAATGAATTTATAATCTAACACAGAACTTATTTAAATTATAATTAAAATAATATTACTTAATATCTAACATCACTATTGAAGCATAATTTGCATATCACAAGTTTCACCCAGTTTAAGTATACTTCAATGAGTTTTGCTGAAATTTTATCACCCTGCAGCTATTACCACAATTCAGTTTTACAACATTGCCACCATCCCTAAAACTCCCTGGTGCCAATTTGCAAACAATCCCCATTCCTACCCTGAACACTAGACAATCATGAATCCACTTTAGCTTTCTCATGGTTTGCCTTTTCTAGAAATGTTATGCAAATAGGATCCTAAAATATGTACTCTTCTGTGTTTGGTTTCATTCACTTGGCCTGTTATCATTGAGGGTCATCTACATCATTGCATATTTCAGAAGTTTGTTTCTTTTTATTGCTACCAGGTAGATGGACATTAGTCGTGTTTCCAGTTTTTGGCCATAATGAATAATGTTGTTATGAAAATTCACTTACACAGATTTGGGGACCATATATTATTATCTCTATAGAGTGGAGATACACAAATACAGATTAGCTGGGTCACATGGCCAATGTGTGTTTAACTTTCAAAGAAACTGCCAAACTTAATTTCCAAATGTCTACGTAATTTTACATTCCCACCACTCATGTATGAGGTTTTCAATTTCTCCAAATCTTCGCCAACATTTGGCACTACCAGTTTTAAAAAAATTATTTGAATCATTCTAGAGGTTCTACATCATATCTTGTAGTTTTAATTTGCATTTTCCTAATGGCTAATACCGTTGAGCATGTTGTCATTTGCTAATTTGCTGTTAATATAGCTTCTTCAGTGTAGTCTATTCAAATCTTTTGAACATTTTTTGTGGTTGTTTTTCTTCTTATCATTGAATTAAAAGAGTTCTTTATAATATTCTGAATACAAGTCATTTATCAAATATATGTTTTGAAGATGTTTTCTTTCTGTCTATGGCTTGCCTTTTCATTTGTTTTTATTGTGTGTAGCTTTAGAATGTATTGAAGTAAAGAAAAATAAAATAGAAAATTAGGTAGTAACTCGGGGAGCACAAATTCTCAGAAAAGAGAGCAAATGTAGTTATATAGTGTCCTGGGATATTTTATTTAGACATTTTAGATTCTTAAATATTAAATGGAATAATTTGTAGTGATCAGAATAATTCAGTTTATAAATATCTTGTCTTGTGATTGTTCTGAACTAAAACTCACAACAACAACAACAGAAAACATAAATTGCTGTCTTATCCTCCATTTTCTCTAGACATCCATCTTTTCATTTGATTTTGGTTAAATGGTTAAAAGGTGACCAATTAAATGGTAAAATAGTTAAATGGTTTTAATTTCAAAGAATATCATTCATCTTACATGCCATGCCTACGTTTGTATTGGTTAAAAATATCATTCAATGTTTTTGAAAACTGTGCATATACCAAGTGCTGTGCTAAATGGTGAAGACTTAAAGATAAATATCATACAGCTTTTGTTGCTGAAGCTCTTATTGTTCAAAAAGGGAGATAGAGAAATAGACTAACAAATTGAATACAATGTGATAGAAGAGACATAGCAAATATAAACCCTATATACAAAATTTTACTACAGCACAGTCTTGAAGAAAAAAGAAGTTGTTAATCCTTGAAGGGAGTCAAAGAAAATGCTTATTCAATCAAAGAAAGGGAAATTTGGGTGGGTGGTAAAGGGGAATTCTAGGTGGGGGTTATCTGAAGCTGAAGGAACAGCTTATACAACAAAACAGAGATAGGAGTATACAATTCAACTAAGAATAAACAAGAAATGGTAGGAATCAAAACTATGGCAGTAAGCAGGAACTTCACAATGAAGAGTACTGAATGTTTTTTTCTAAGGAATCTGGGCTTATTCTCAAGGCAATGGGGAGATGTCAATGGAAGATTCAAAGCAATAGAACGACACCCACAGATTTTCATTCAGAAAGATCGCTCAAGTGAATGTTTAGAGACAAGAGAATGGGTTGGGAGTTACTCAGTCTTTGTAAGGGCTTTAGTTTTATTTGGACTGAGATGGAGAGTTTGAGTGGAGGAATGACATAATTTATATCATTTTCAAAGGATAATTCATCCTTGTAGAAAATAAACTATGTAGAAAAGAAGCAGAAAGGCCAGTTAGAGAACTAAAGCAGTATCCAGGAAAGAGGTGTTGGCGACTGCTTGGACAAAGATTGTCGTGATGGTGGAGGATGGAGGAGTGTTCATTTCAGGATATTCTTAGAATACAGAGATGATAGGATTTGATGCTGGCTTTAATATGACCGAATGAGATATGTAAAAATCAACTTCAAGATTTTGGCCTGAGCAATTGGAAAAACAGAGTTGCTATTCCCCAAGATGGTGAAGAGACCTGTGTTGAAGGGAGGTGGTGATAGCATGTGTTCTGTTGTGGCTGTGTTAAGTTTGAGATGCCAATTAGGCATCCAAGTGGAGATTGTGAATAGGGAAATGAATTTATGAGATTGTATTTTGAGGAGACATATGGGTTGGAAATATAGATTTGGGAATCATCAACATATGAATGTTATTTTAAGCCATGGATATGGATCATTTTCTTTGGGAACAAGGGCACATTGAGAAGATGAGTGGAAGAACTATGTCCTGTGGCACTCTAAAATTTGGTGTTTGGAACAAAAAGGAGCATCTGGGCAAAGGAGGATGAGGAGTAGCTGGTATTATTGGTAGGAAGAGAACCATGTAGTCCATCAATCAAACGAAGAATATAATTCAAAAAGAAAGAGCAAATCATTGTACTAAATGCTATTGGTAAATGGAGGAAGAAAGGACTAAGAAGAGATCGTTCATTTTTAATTTATAGATTACTTGCTACCTTGACCATAGTGGTTTGGAGATGTGGTAGAAGCAAGAGTCTAACTGAAGTAGATTCAAGAGAAAATAAGAAAAAAGGAGGATGAGAGAATGGAAAAAAGGACTAAGAAAGGCAAGGAGTTTTGTTCTAAACATAAGAGACTTGACACAGTATAATTGGAGGGTTATGTGGGATCAATGGAAAGTTTTTAGTTTTTAAGAAGGATCACAATAGAGCACGTTTTGTGTGTTGATGGAAATCAACAAAAGGGAAAAATATTGATGATAGTGAAAGAGATAAAAATAATCAAAGACCTTTAGTAACTTGAGGGATGGGATCTATTGTAAGAGAGTTTAGTGTTAGGGAGAAGCATACACAAATTCATTCACTGTAACAAGAGGTAAGATGTACTTGAGTACAGATTCAAGTATGTTAGTATAATTGAAAAATTACCATAGTGCATGTGAGAAATGATGCTACTCTAGATTAAGTTACAATATGGAGAGAGAAAGAATATACATATTCAGAAGATACTGAGAAAGCTGATTACACTGAAATTAGTGTTTATTTTGAAGTGGAAAGTGAGAGAGCCATCACGTAAAACTATCTGACATATTGATCATCAAATAAATTACAATTGAGTTATCTTAATCTGAGCAAAAGATGAAGATTTTTGAGTCATTAATTATGAAAGACAATTAAAAATGGGCATGTGATGGAAAAATTGTACACTTATATTTTATTGTGGGAGTTTCTTATTTATATTGCATTCAGAAACAGGAGTCAGTTGAAAGAGCAAGGTTCAAGGTGGTGGATAATACAGCAGAGAGAAGATAAAGTTTTTTTGAAAGCACAGTTTCAAAGCCCAGGTGGATAGATAAAGTTTTGTTTTTGTTTTTGTTTTTTTTTTTGAGACAGAGTTTTGCTTTTGTTGCCCAGCCTGGAGTGCAGTGGTGCAATCTCAGCTCACTGCAACCTCTGCCTCCCAGATTCAAACGATTCTCCTGCCTCAGTCTCCTAGAGTAGCTGGGATCACAAGCATGCACCACTACACCTAGCTAATTTTTTATTTGTAGTAGAGATGGCGTTTCTCCATGTTGGTCAGGCTGGTCTCAAACTTCCGACCTCAGGTGATCTGCCCACCTCGGCCTCCCAAAGTGCTGGGATTACAGGCGTGGGCCACCATGCCTGGCCAGATAGGTAACATTTTTTTAGAAGGAAAGAAGCCATCTGAGATTGTAAAAAGTTTAGGAGGGGTAGATACACATATATGTTTATTGGGAAAATAAAGAGAAGATTAAAGATAGTTTCTGACCTACAGATCCCATAATCACAACCTTACATTACTGCTACATCAGGCTATGTAATCCTTTTCAATAACTCACCCTTACTATTCATTACTGTTTTTAAGAAAATATCTTACAGATATTTCCTTTGTCTCATCTTCCCGGAGAATCCCATAGTATTACTGAATGTTTATTAAGAATTTTAGGAGTATCATTATCAGTAGAGAATCCTATACTATTAAATTGTAAGCAGGAACAATACTCTCAGAAACTCATGAAAATCAGAATCAGTCTCCTCAATTCTTATACATGTCTCAGCACCAATTAACAACTCATAAACAATGACGAGATCTGGGTGAAACTGTTCTGGCAACAGTGAGAAATTGGAAGTGTGTCTTTGCCATCCAATTTCCCTTCTTCTCAGGATTCCTAATGACCTGATGTCCCTAAGCCTGTGCCCCCAGGTAGTGTCTCATATTGCAGAATTGCCACAATTATTTTACCAGAGATTCTACAGCCACACTCTCAGGGCTGCTTCTAAATTAAGCTTCTTATTCTTTCAATGTGCATCTGTATTCTAGCATGTAATTCCATAAACTAATTCTTCCTCAGGTATAATGATTGGACATGGCTTAGTAAATATAGAGTTAAAATTTGCAGGAAGATTCTGAAATCTCATTTCTTAAACAGAAATTTTCAGGGATATTTCAACTACTTATTTAAGTGGGATAAGAACAATTTGGGGAACAACTTTCTAGAACCTGTTAAGTTTTTTCATTCAGTGATAGTCTATCAAGTGTAAGGAAAACTCTGGCCCAGTTAAACAGCAATAAAAGTTAGGCAAGATCAATCAATTTTCTTTCAGTATTTTGTAAAACCTAATTTGGCCAAGATACAAATAGGTTTGAGGAGTCCCTGAGGCACTGATCCTGTTTTGTGTCACCTGTGCTTTGCTAAAGAGTGTGAGAAAAATTGAGTCAGTCACTGGATACTGTTACCAATAACTAAAATTTCACTTCTGAGAAAATAAATAAAAATGAAAATACAATTCTCATTATACACCTTTATGGCAATTAAGAGAAAAGAATGAAGCTAATTTATACTGGATATTTATCATATGTGAGATGCTACACCTATGTTTTGGCAGATACTGTTTCAGATTAGGATGCTGAGGTTTATCTGGTCAAGCAGTTGCTCTAAGGACAGACCAAAGTGTTTTACATTTGAGGCTGGCCCTGGCCAAGTCTAAAGTTTTCCATGGCCCAAACGCCTAGTCTGCCTTCGTTCTTCCAAAACATTTTCAACTATTGAAAAAGAAACTAGTAAGTGAGTAGAGTATGGTCTGTTTTGCTTTAAAATTAACAAAGATAATTTTCAAAGAACGAGAAATTGTTTTTTGCTATCATGAGCTTATTCTTCTCTCAGACAAACAGCGTCGTTCTGGTTTGTTGCCTTTAGCATCAGATTAGGTGTCTAAATACACTTAAGTAAATTGTCTTCTAAGTAAGCTCTTAGCATTTTTATTTTCTTTTATATGAAGGATCCCTTTGAGAATACAGAGAACTCTATGGGCATTCTTGAGAAAAATGCTCATTTACCCAAAATGCTGTGATCAGTCCCTAAAACCTAGCCTTAAATCCTCATTTAAAAATCTCAAGCATTTGTTAACAGTTTGAAAAAACTCATGGATTGATTTCACACGAAACAAAGAGTTTTCAAAATCAGCATGGATTTTTAGAATTGTTTATTACTAATAGAAGAACATGCTGCAAGAACCTTTAAAGTGGTTATGAATTGATGACAACAAAATATTTAATATATTTTTTGTGCTGCTTAGAACAGATATAGAATTTCTTGCTTATTAAATAAATATCGTATCTTTGCATTAAAAATTTTATCGTGCTGAACTCTTACGTAAATGTATCTGAAATTCCCACAAGTAAATATCTGTTTTATCTTTTCAAAAGTTCTATTTGCACTATACAACCATCTTCTAATTTCTTCCTTCTTTCTTGCTTTTTTTGCTGCAGTGTCTGGTTAATGCTTAAGTCTCACTGGACTTGAAACTTCTGCTTTTGCCAGGCAGCCCCTCTTCCTGGAGAATAAGAGTTAGTAATAGGAAGGGAACAAATAAGCTTCATTTGTCAGTGCTCATTGGTCTTTATTAATCCTCTAGATCACACTCTGTGTCTCCACAGTTAGCTGTGCTGTTTTCCTAGATGTGTGAAAATAGTTTTTAATCAAAACTGTGCCCAGAAATGAGTTGTTACCTTTATCATATATGGATAAAGATAACAAGCTAGATATTGGATACTATTTATGTTTGAATAGTAGTGAAAGAAAAATAAACAAATTTGTTCAGGAGCATCAGCAGAAACTTCAGGGAAAATGCTTACTGCTCCTGGCATTAGCGATGTTTAAAACCAATGATGCTTTGAGTCCAGGGACCATATCGACTAAGAGGCATTAAAATTCCAAGCAGTCAGCCCTGGACATGCTTGGAAAGACTCAGGATCTTTCCTCAACAGAATAAGATGTGGAGAGTAAAATTATTTTTAAAAAACCATCTTGAGGTCTCTGACCTCTGTAATATCAGCGAACAAATAAGGAGATGACAGCTCCATGCATGTTACTGCCTGAAGACCTTCCAGTGGGACAAGATGTGGAAGACAGTGATGTTGATGATTTTGACCCATCTAAGGCTGAGTTAATGTGTGTTTTTGTGTCCTAGTTTCTGTTTTAATTTAAAAGGTAAAAAATATAAATTTAAAAACTTAAAAATAGAAAAAAGCTTACAGAATAAGGATATAAGGAAAAATATTTTTGTACAGCTGTATAAGATTTGTTTTTCAAGCTGTCTTATTATAAAAGTCAAAAAATTAAACTTTGCAAAGTAAAAAAGTTACAGTAAGCTAAAGTTATTATTGAAAAAAGAAAAACATTTTTTTCTTATATTTATTGTAACCTAAGTGTACAGTGTTTATTAAGTCTACAGTAGTGTACTGCAATATCCTAGGCCTTCACATTCACTCACCACTTGCTCACTGGCTAACCCAGAGCAACTTCCAGTCTTAAAGCTCCATTTATGGTAAGTGCCCTATACAGGTGTATCTTTTAAAAAATATTTTATGCTGTGTTTCACTGTGCTTTTTCTATGTTCAGATACTTTTTTATTTGGTGTTTTATTACACTATGAACCTCATTTAATTTTGTAAAATTAATATATCTTCATATGTGTTTTTTAGGGAAATATATCAAATGAACAGTTCATAGCTAGGATTGCTGGGAATACTAGTTGTTTTTACTCTTTTTCTTTATAGCTGTTTATCATTTCAATAGTTTTAGGGTACAGGTGGGCTTTTTGTTACACAGATGAACTATATAGTGGTGAATGCTGAGATTTTAGTGCACCCGTTACCTGAGTAGTGTGCATTATATCTAATGTGTCATTTTTTTTTTATCTCTAGCTTTCTCCCACCTTCCTTCTTATGAGTCTCTCAAGTCCATTATATGACTCTGTGTGCCTTTGCTTACCCATAGCTTAGCTCCCACTTATAAAGTGAGAACATTCAGTTTTTGGTTTTCTACTCCTGTGTTACTTCACTTAGAATAATGGCCTCCAGCTCCATCCAAATTGCTGCAAAAGGCATTCTTTCATTCCTTTTTGTGACTGAGTAGTATTCTATGGTGTATATATACCACATTTTCTTTATCCACTCATTAGTCAATGAGCACTTAGGCTGGTTCCACGTCTTTGCAATTGTGAATTGTACTGCCATATGCATACATGTGCAAATGTCTTTTTCATAGATAGATGTGTTTAGAGACACAAATACCTACCATTGTGTTATAATTGCCTACAGTATTCAGTGCAGTAATCTTCTGTGCAGGTTTGTAACCTAGGAGCAGTAGGCTATATCATACAGCCTAGGTGTGCAGTAGGCTGTACAATCTAGGTTTGTGTAAGTATACTCTATGATACTTGTACAATGACAAAATTGCTGATGATGCATTTCTCAGCACATATCTGCATCGTTAAGCAACATGTGACTATATACATGTACTAATGCATCTATTGATTCAATATATACTTATTGAACACTTCCACTATATTTGACATGATATGTGGCATTGAAGTTGTAAGAATGAATTACTCAGAGCTCCTGTTCACAAGGACCTAACAGCATAGTAAGAAAGTCATGTAAGCAGGGAATTATTACATTATTAAATATTGTGTCAAGTGCAAGGATACGCATTCTTAAGGCCAATGTACATATAGTAGGCTAGGAAGATTTCTTAACTAGGTAAGAAAACTCTACTATACCCCCAGGAAAACCTGGGGGGATGCTTTGCAGCCTTGGACAATTTATTAACTCTCTCTGAGCTTACATTTCCTTTTCAGTTAGGTAAATATACTTTCACATTAATTCAAAGAGTCACTTTTGAGATTAAATTAAAAAGTATACCTCCATGAGTTCCAATGTATCTCAGAACAAAAGTTATAAATTTAAAAAAATCTTGATTTCTTGATAAAACTAGGCCTGTGTCTTTCCCTTTTGTAGAAGCACAATGTACCTCAACATAGTCCCTGACTACTTCTACAGCAAAGACATTCCTTATAAATATTTGGCTAAATATATCGGTATTAGTCCATTTTCATGCTGCTGATAAAGATATACCTGAAACTGGGGAATTTAAAAAAGAAAGAGATTTAATCAACTTATAGTTCCATGTGGCCAAGGAGGCCTCACAATCGTGGCAGAAGGCAAGGAGGAGCAAGTCACATCTTACATGGATGGCAGCAGGCAGAGAGAGAGCAGTGCAGGTAAACTCGTGGGGTTTTGTTTGTTTGTTTCTTTCTTTCTTTCAGTCATCAGATCTCATAAGACTTATTCACTATCACGAGAACAGCATGGGAAAGATCTGCCCCCATGATTCAATCACCTCCCACTAGTTCCCTCCCACAACCTGTGGCAATTATGGGAGCTACAAGATGAGATTTGGGTGGGGATACAGAACAAAACCATATCACTCTACCCCTAGCTCCTCCCAAATCTCATGTCCTCACATTTCAAAACCAATCATGCCTTCCCACAGGCCCCCAAAGTCTTAAGTCATTTCAGCATTAACTCAAACGTCCACAGTCCGAAGTCTCATCTGACACAAGGCAAGTCTCTTCCATCTATAAGCAAGTTAGTTACTTCCTAGATACAATGGGGGCACAGACATTGGATGAATATAGCCATTCCAAATGTGAGACATTGGCCAGAACAGAGGGGCTGCTGTTCCCATGCAGGTTCAAAATCCAGCAAGGCAGCCAAATATTAAAGTTCCAAAATGATCTCTTGTAATACCAAGTCTCACATCCAGGTCACACTGATGTAAGAGGTGGGTTCTCATGGTCTTGGGCAGCTCTGCTTTGGTGGTTTTGTAGGGTACAGCCTTCCTACTGGCTGCTTCCACGGGCTGGCATTCAGTGTTTGTGACTTTTTTTCCAGGCACACAGTGCAAGCTGTCGGTGGATCTACCATTCTGGTGTCTGGAGGATGGTGGCCCTCTTCTCACAGCTCCACTAGGTGGTGCCCCAGTAAGGACTCTATGTGGGGGCTATGACCCCACATTTCCCTTCTGCACTGCCCTAGCAGAGGTTCTCCATGAGGACCCCATTCCTAGAGCAAACTTCTGCCAGGTCATCCAGGTATTTACATACATCCTTTGAAATCTAGATGGAGGTTTTCAAACTTCAATTCTTCTGTGCACTGGCAAGCCCTACATTATGTGAAAGCTGCCAAGGCTTGAAGCTTGACAGCCCTCTGAAGCCACAGCCCGAGCTCTATGTTGGCCCCTTTCAGCCACAACTGGAGTGACTGGGACACCGGGGGCCAAGTCTCTAGGCTGCATACAGCAATGGGGACCCTGGGGCCAGCCCACAAAACCACTTTTTCCTGTTAGGCCTCTGGGCCTGTGATGGGAGGGGTGGCTGTAAAAATCTTTGACATGTCCTGGAGACATTTTCTCCATTGTTTTGGGGATTAACATTTGGCTCTTCATTACTTATGCAAATTTCTGTAGCCAGCTTGAGTTTTCTCCTCAGAAAATGGGATTTTCTTTTCTATTGCATTGTCAGACTGCAAATTTTCTGAACTTTCATGCTCTGTTTCTTTTTTGAAACTGAATGGCTTTAACAGCATCCAAGTCACCCCTTGAATGCTTTGTTGCTTAGAAATATCTTCCACCAGATGCACTAAATCATCTCTCTCAAGTTCAAAGTTCCACAATTCTCTAGGGAGGGAAGGGGCAAAATGCCACCAGTCTCTTTGCTTAAATGTAACAAGAATCACCTTTGCTCCAGTTTCCAAGAAGTTCCTCATTTCCATCTGAGACCACCTCAGCCTGGACTTTATTGTCCATATTGCTATCAGCATTTTGCACAAAGTCATTCCACAAGTCTCTAGGAAGTTCCAAACTTTCCCACATTTTCCTGTCTTCTTCTGAGCCCTCCAAGCCTGTTACCCAGTTCCAAAGCTGTTTCCACATTTTTGGGTATCTTTTCAACAATGCCCCACTCTACAGGTACAAATTTACTGTATTAGTTCATTCTCACACTGCTGATAAAAACATACCTGAGATTGGACAATTTACAAAAGAAAAAGGTTTAATTGGCTTATAGCTCCACGTGGCTGGGGAGGCCTCACAATCATCGTGGAAGGCAAGGAGGAGGAAGTCACATCTTACGTGGATGGCAGCAGGCAAACTCCCATTTTTTAAGCCATCAGATCTCATGAGACTTACTATCATGAGAAAAGCATGGGAAAAATCCACCCCCATGATTCAGTCATCTCCCACCAGGTCTCTCTGACAACATGTGGAAATTATGGAATCTACAAGATAAGATTTGGGTGGGGACACAGAGCAAAACCATATCAGTATCTTTGGTATTCTAGTCTATAATAACATTATTAAAATTTAAAGTATCTTATGAATAGCAATAATTTAAATCTATATTTAAATATAGTCTTAATTTTAGATTTAAATTAAATATTATAATTATGTGCTACTTTATTTTGTGTAGTATGTAATATATAACAAAAGTTTTATTATAGATATTTATGCAGCTATCTTTACCCTTCCCCTAAATTATAAAACCCTTTAGTTGCTACACTCTGTTCTATTTATCTTTGTACTCCTTATTTTGGCTTTTAATATTTAGTGAGTAATTGTATTAGGTTGTTGCAAAAGCAATTGCTTTTGTACCAATAATGTAAATAGAACCATGTAAGGATTTTCACATTTCACTTATTCAAATTATAAGCAAGATTGAATAGTGTAGGTGAATATATGTTTCTGTTGGTTTATTTGATAAATTTTTTTAAAAATGTCTAATATTAATTTTATCAAATATTTATTAAACACCTACTAAGGCCCAGCACTATTCTGGATATTGTAGATACATTAAAAAATAAAACAGCCAGAAACATCCACATGAAACCTCCATTTTAGTAGACAAAAAAGATAATTTTTAAAACAGTAAGTTGAAAGGTAAGTTAGAAATCAATAAGTGTTATGGAGAAAATAGAGCAGAGAAAATAGATAGGATGTGTCAGGGATGAGGGTTTTCTGTTTCAAATAGATGGCCAGGAAAGGACTCACCTAGAAGGAGAAATTTGAGCAAAGACTTCAAGGTGGTGAGAGAGTGATCAATATGGATATCCTGGAGGGGAATATTGCTATGGGCTATGGGGGAAAGAAGTGCAAAGGCCCTGAGGCAAGCATGGAATCTTCCTGGAATGACAAGGAGGCCATTGGAGTTGGAGTGAGACGGTGAGAAGAGCAGAGGAAATCTGAATGATAATGAGAAGCTGCTGTATCATATAAGGCCTTGTGTCCTGTTGTAAGGAGATGGGAAGCACTGGAGGCTTTGAGCCAATAAATGAGATAATGTGACCTGCATTTGACCAGGATCATTCTGCAGTAATGTTGAAAGTAGACTGTAGTGACCTGCGTCTAAACAGGATCACTCTGCAATAATGTTGAAAGTAGATTGTGGTAGGGCAAAGTGGACTCAGGGAGACCAGTTAGGCAAGACCTGATGGTAACTTGAACTAGGGTGGTAGCAGGGATGGTACCAAAAAAGAGTCAGTATCTGGATATATTTCAATTTAAAGTCAATGTGGATTACTGATGGATTAAATGTGGAGAGTGAACCAAAGAGAGGAATCAAGGAAAATAACAAGAATTTTTTGAACTAAGCAAGGGGATTGAGATGAGGAAGCCTATGGAGGAGCAGTTTTCTACAGAAGATTACAACTTTATTTTGGAAAAGTAAAGTTGCCTAAGCCTGTTAGACATTGCTATAGTCCATTTTTTGTCTTAGTCCACTTTTGCTATAACAAAAATACCTAAGGCTGGAAAACTTATAAAGAAAAGCGATATCTTTAGTTCATGATTCTGCAGGCTGAGAAGTATGAGGAGCATGGTACTGGCATCTGCATGGCTTCTGGTGAGGGCTTACATGCTGCGTCACAACATGGCAGAAGGTTAAAAGGGAAGTGGATATATGCGAAGAGAGAACCAAGAGGAAGAGGAAACTAGCTTTATAATTACCTGTTTTCCTGGAAACTAATCCATTCTGACAAGAATTAATTCAGACTCAAGAGAGCAAGAACGTACTCACTACCGCAAGAATAGCATCAATCTGTTCATGAGGGATCTGCTTCCATGACCCAAACACCTCCTACCAAGCCTCACCTCCCAGCATGGCCACCCTTGTGATCAAATGTCAACATACGTTTTGGTGGGGACAAGCCAAACCATAGCAGACCCTTAAGAGGAGGGAATTTCCTATAGTAGGAAATAGGGTTTCCAAGTCATGAGTTTAGTAGAACAGTCTTGGCTAAATGTCTAAATTAAGTATTCATTAATAAGTGGACAATGTTCATAGTCCTTGGAATGAAGAAAGCACCCAGGGAATGAGTGTAGTTGGAAAAGATGAGAGGTTCAATGACTGTGATTCAGTGATTGGGAAACTGAGGCAAACACTGGAAAGGAAAGGGGGGCTGAATGGCTGTGAGATAGGAGGAAAATCAGATCAGAAGACTGTAGTGTCTAGGGAGCCAAGTGAAGAAAATATTTCAAGACAGAGAGAACTGACAGCCTGATTGTGTTAAATACTGCTATAGGTCAAGTGAGATGCAACTTGACAATGACCACTGGGTTTGTTAATGTAGAATGACATCAACAGCAGTGAGATTAAAGGAGTAGTGGGGAAAGAGCTCAATTTTGTATAAAGGGGAGAATGAGGAGAGACTATCAACTTTGGCGCAGTTTTCCTCTCAGAAATAGGTAGTTGGAGGGACCAGAATCAAATTCTGTGTGTGTGTGTGTGTGTGTGTGTGTGTGTGTGTGTGTGTGTGTATGCCTGTATCTGAATGCGTGTGTGAGACTATATGTATGTTTTAAGGAAGGAAAAGAGAAGTATGGTTGAATGTTGAGTGAATGATACAGTAACAAAAGAAATATTGTCTAGGCCAGAAAGAAAGACTTGTTGGTGCAGTCCTGAAGTCCTTGAGAGGCAATCAAGGATGGGATCCAGTGTCCAGGTGAAGAGATCCAATATGTTCCTCTCCATTCTGGGAGCTATTCCAGGATCTCTGTCTAGTAGTAGGTGTTGCTCCAACAGTTTTACAAAAGAGAAAAACTGAGACTCAGCTGATTTAAGTAATTTGCAAATGTAATGTAGCTAGTAAGGTGCAGAGTTGAAATTCAAGTTGTGTTCTATTCCAGATCCTATGCTCTTTCCACTACTGCACAGCTGGTGAGCCATTAAAACGACAGCTTTAGCTTGGTATTTAATATTATGCATATGATTGGAGAAAAAGTAAGAAAATATGCTACATTAGGCAAATGTACTGTTTATGAATTATCTGGGGATCAATTTGTGTAGTATTCATTCTCTCCTTGTTATTATTTATTTTTTCTATCCTTTGGCCTGCAAAACACATTTGTCTCTACATGAGAGAGAGGGAGATGATTGGGCAAAAGCATGAAATAAAATGTGCTTCTACAAAAAAGATTTATTATGGGAGGAGATCCATATTATAATTTTATTTTCTAAAATAACATTTTCGGAATTTATTAATGAATGTAACATGTTCTCTAACATAAAAGAGGTATTTGAAGGTGGATTCTACCCTCGTAAGTCCTGTAGAATTAAAAGAAATTATATAAAGTATGATATTCTCAAGACAGGTTTTAATGAGAAGAGTGTCAGGACCTTGCCCCTTAGGTGGGCACTGAGGTTTTGTTCTGAGACTTCTTCACTGCTGTATTCTTAAGCCATGTCAAACATATTTGCAGAGTTTGGTCATTGGTCAGATGATCTCCAAGTGAGAGTATAGGAGCAAATCAGCGTAAATTTAGCCCAACAACTGTCAAAGGGGCCAAAAAGCCGGACCCATAGTTGAGTACTAGCTCCTTTCCGTATACAAAGGTCACCATTATTTATATCCATCTAAAAGTGTTTTCTGGAATATTGGACAAAACCCAGAACAGCAGTGCTTTTACAGTCTTATCCCTCAGAGATGGATTAGGAATAAGAGGGATAGAGTATTATTTTATTAGTTAACTTGCTCATTCAACACATTTAGTAGATACTGCTTATGTGCTAGTTAGCTCTCCTCCACTTTGTGTATTAATGTACAAAAACTGTCAAAAGAAAAAAAAATCTCTGCTTCTGTGGCATTTATACTCTAGTGGGGACAGATAGACAATAAGAAATAAAGGCAATTGAGAAGTAAACAATATAGTATGTTACAGGCTAATAGGCACTATAGAAAAAAATACATCAGGGTAAGAGGGACTGGAAGGAGATTGTATTAGTTGTAAATCATCTCTTTAATGTTAACACTTCTAAAAAGGACACGAATATTCTCAAAACAGAGAATTTTTTTCAAATCAGCAGAAATCATTTTCTTACGTCTTACCTATAATGTTTTCTGCTTCTAGTTTGGAGACAGCAGTGCTGCATTCTGATGGCGCTGTAGTTGTGTGGGAATTGGATGAACTTTACTGTCACCCTTTGAAATCCCTGTTTCTGACAGGTCAAATATTTCAAAATCTCTTGTTAAAAACATTTTGAGCATGTTCTTTTCTTGAGGACATTTTTATCTTTAATAATAACCAATTTAGAGAAAGTAGGACGGAACAACTAGGATTTTTTGAAAACAACAAAGAAATAGATGCTTCATTGATAATTGCTTGGCACTCTGTAAACTCTGAGTGTTCAAATACCATCAATCATATTTCTAAAATTTGAGTACAGTCCCAGGCTAACAATGGCATTCTGTAAAACTCTGATAATAAAACTAATGAAATTGGAAACTGGTGATATTTTACAGGGCAATAAGAGGAGAAAAGAAGATCAGATAATTATTTTTTTCCCCATACTCTACACTTATCAATGAAATGATCTAGGGGAGAGATTAGCTTATATTATTTTTACATCTCCACCTCTAAGCACAGCACTTAATATAAAGTCCATTGTTCTCAGATCCTAAGGTCCCTAAGAATCACCTGGAACACTAATTAAGAATATAAGATCTTGCCACTGCACTCCAGCCTGGGCGACTGAGTGAGACTCCGTCTCAAAAACAAAAACAAAAACAAAAAAAAACAAAAAACAAACAAGAAGAATATAAGATCTTGAGCTCCATTTTATGGAACACATTTTTATTAACTTATACTAACAACATACGTGTTGTTTGTTGAAATTTAAATTTAAATCTGGCAACCCTAAAATACGATCAAAATTAAGAATCAATGTCCTGTAGGACAGATCTCATAACTATACGGTAAGAATTTTCCTAGGTAACAAAGTCCTATGGTTTAGCTCATGTTCATACATTTGTAAACAGATTTGTTTTCTTACTTGGTCCAAATGTCAATTCGTCATTACTTTCTGTTCTGAGGCTAGAAATTTATTTTGGTTTCTCAGCTTGGAGATGATTGTGGTTAGTCATATAATAATGGGACTCAGTAGGTAAGAGTAACTGGACACAATCTGTTACCCATTATCAAAAAAATTCTTGTCAAATGTCCCGATGGTATTATTGCAGCTTCATTTTTTATATATGAGGAATATATCACGATAAAGGAAGGAAAAATCTAGTTATTTTAGCCTGTTTGTGTGTGTGTGTGTGTTTCAGCAGAAGATGCTAATTATTAATTTGTTTGGATCAAGACTGATATTTCATCTACCTTCTAGTTTCTAATAATTTGCATATTGAAACGATCACAAATATTTCTGCAGATTGACTCATTATTTATATTTCTCAGGTATGCTCACCTTTGTTTCTTTTTTTTCTTTGAGACAGAGTTTTGCTTTGTCGGAGTGCAGTGGCGTGATCTCGGCTAACTGCAAGCTCCGCCTCCTGGATTCACGCCATTCTCCTGCCTCAGCCTCCCCAGTAGCCGGGACTATGGGCGCCTGCCACCGCGCTCAGCTAATTTTCGGTATTTTTAGTAGAGATGGGGTTTCACCATGTTAGCCAGGATTGTCTCCATCTCCTGACCTCATGATCCGCCCGCCTCGGCCTCCCAAAGTGCTGGGATTACAGGTGTGAGCCACCACACCTGGCCACCTTTGTTTTATTTTAAGTTAAATTGATTTTCATTAGTTCTGCTCCAACATCTGAAATTCCAAACAAACTAGTCTTACAAAGTTGTGGTTATTGCGGTGAAGAAAAGGAGTGGTTAGTTTAAGATCATCATACAATAAGAAAAAAAAAAAAAGTATTGGTTTTTTATATTGCTTTGTAACAAATCACCACAAATTTAGCTTCTTAAAACACCAGTTTATATCTTACATTCTCTGTGGGTCAGGAATATGGGCATAGCTTACCTGAGTCCTCTACTTGAGTTCTCATAAGCTACGATCAAGATGGGATCCCGTCTGAGCCTCAGAATCTTCCTCCAAACTCATATGGTTATCAGCAGAATTTATTTCATTGAAGCTTTAAAATTTATGGGGGCTTGCTTTTTCAAGACCAGACAAGAAAGAATTTCTGACTTCTACACCCTCTTTTAAAAGGCTCACCTGATGAAGTCAGGCCCATTCAGGATAATTTCCCTTTTGATTAACTTAAAGTTCATTGTTTAGGGGTCTTAATTACATCTCCAAAATCCCTTGACTTTGGTCATCTAATGTAACATTATCATGGGAGTGACATCTCATTACTTTTGTCATATTCTCTTGGTTAGAAGCAAGTTACAAGTCTCAGCTGTACTCAGGGGAGGAGGTTATACAAGGGCTTGAGTCTTTGGGGGCCATATAAGAGATCTGCCTGCCATTTTTCTTATACAAAATAGCATTCAAATCTCAGCCACGTTGGGAAATAGGTGAGATAAAAGATAATTAAACTTCCCTGCATGATACATAAATACATATTTAGAGAACTAGTGAGCAAGAGAGAAAAGGAGGTGAAAAGAGAGAGAAGCCAGGCCCAAAATCATGGTTCCAATAAAACCATGAAAATTCAGAGGCCAGAATGGTTCATAAATCTAAAATTTAATGTAAAATCGTTTGCAATAATGTTTTGGTATATAAACAGCACAGTTTTCCAGGATCTCAGAAATGTTTTTTGCATATAAGTTACAGACAGAGACTGAAAATTGAGTGTGATTTCTAACTTGGAGCTATGAGTAGTTAAAACTTCTTGAATATATTGGATACATGAGTTTTCCACCACGTGTGTGGTCAAATCCACCATGTATATAGATTTGATTCCATTTTTCTTAGATACCAGAGAATAAAGTGATTCCTAGCACACTTGAAAACATTGAAGAAGTTAATTTACGCGTTATGTACCTTTCTGTCTTATAGAAGAACAATAAATATAATTTAGAATTAATAATTAAAATTTAGAATTCAGAAGTCTTAGATTATATAGCCAAACCTATATTAAGACAGGCCAAACATTTGTAAAAGGGCAAGTAACTTCAGGGTTATAACAATCAACCAACCAACCAAATACTTACACCTTTGGAAAGAAGAACTTGGAAAAGTTTCCACTGAGTTTGCAAGTGGTTGCCGTCATTTGGCCTTCACAACCTGGTATCACAAGTTTAGACATTACTTACTTCAGCAAAATGCTGCCCTTCAGATAGATGACAGTTTATTAGATTTTTTAAATTGCACTTTTAGTAATAAAATGATCTCAGGGCTCAAGTATAAAAGAAATGACATGGGTATATATTAGTTTGACGTGGAGATTAGAAGATGTAAAATATTAATGCTATTTACAACATTCAATACCTGCTGAATATGAATTTACAGAAAGTCAGCACAAGATTCCTTCATTTTGTGAGAGGATTGGAATTATAAAATAAAACTTCAATCTGTCAAATTTAGGAATTGGGAATGATTCTGGTATTTAACTTGGTTCTCAGGTTGGTTGAATACCAGGGACCTGACTAAAAGAGACAATAAGGAAAAGCAGCATGTGGAAAGAACATTGAATTTTAATCAAAAAGTTTTCTTCCAATCCTGTTGATGTGACTTGTGTTTGCACTGGATGAGTTATTAACATGTTATGTCTTCAGTTTTCTATTCAGAAAAATGGGGACAGCCTCACAGGAAGAATAATAAATGTTCAAGGGGTTTGCAAATTATAAATTTCCACAATAACCCGAGTTATTATTTTGCAATGGCTCCAAGCTACCTACTATCCAAGTGTTTATTTCATAGGGAAGAGGCAGGTTGAAATGACTCCAACAGTCAAATCACAGCATGGGATGTGGTAATAGTTTGTAGCAAAAAAGAAAGAAAGAAAAAAAAAAGAGTGTTTATAAAATGCAATCTGGGACCTCTGATGCTCTGTGAGATTCTGCATTAGTATCCATTCTCACTTCAGTCAGACTCTTTAAATCACAGGAGGTACCTGTCTGTGGGAAATCACTTAACCAGCTTAAAATCTTTGTTCGACATGAAAAAGCCTTAAATGAAATAAATGGCAAGAAACTAAAATCTGGCCAAGGGAGATGTTCTCTGCTTGCTATTTGTGTGTACTAATGTCTTGCATTGAACAGTACTTTAAAGTTAAGCAGGGTAGATATTATCCCAATTACAGCAAAGATGAAGCTATCTTATGGAAATTTTGTCAGCAAGATACCTCCAGTTCACAAAATGACACACCAGAATAAGCCACAGAGCTAGTTACTAGAAATTAGACTTCATGGCATTACATCACAATCTTCTCATTTCTTCCTCCATACCAATCTCTCTCTCTCTCCCTCTACCCTGAATTTATATATCTAAAAGTTAAGTAAAAGAAAATATTTCGGCTAATAAAATGACATTTAAAAATATAGCACACAAAACAGAGATCTAAAGAGATGTTTTTAAGAGTTCTTTCAGGATCTTCAAGAAAATCAGTGACACACTATGAAAATAGCCCGATTTGGACAAAGTGCTACTCACTTAGTGGCATTAAACATACATTAACAAAAAGCAAGCAAGGTAAGCTTTGTGTTTAGGCCAATTGCCATCTCTGTTAATAAATTTCAGAGATCAATTTTGCCATTTTCATGGTTTAGTATATCAAAATCCAGTGATTAATCTATAAATAACATTCTGTTATAGACAAATTTCATATTGAGTTCCATGAAAACATTTTTAAATCCCCTTTAGATTATTTCCCTTTGATTCTGCTGTTTCCACTGCTGCCAGAACTCTTTCTTAAACATTGTATCTCTAATTATGTAATATCCTTTTGTGTGGAAATCTCTATTAACTTCATATAACCTTCAGGAAAACTACTAAAGCGTCTAGCTTGGCATTCAATGCCCCTCTTAATCTGACCCCAATTTATGTCTCTGACATTACTTTCATGCACCTATCCCAAATCCCCACCCATGTGGTTCTATAGTTCATGTTTCACTTTAATAAACGTTCCATATCTTTTCATAATACCGAGTTATTGCGAATACTATCCCTTTGCCTAGAATATCATTTCTTCTTTTATGCCTGGCAACTTCTGCTCAGGCTTCTGGACCAAATGTAACTTTTTGATTTTTTGTGAACTCTCTCCTGAATCCTCTAGGCAGGTGGTCTTTGCTTCTTCTGGGTTCTGGGAGAAAAAAATATCTCCAAACCACAAGATGTGTTACATTGCCTTGCAGTTTATTCATTTCCATACCTGACTCATCTGTGGACTACAAAGTCATCTGGTCTCAGGACTGTCTAAATCATTATAGAGTCCACAGCACATGGCATGGTGGGGACCTAGCAGAAAATCAATAAATGCTTCCCAAAGTAAATCAAGGTTTCAGAAACACTATTCTTTTCATTGTACAAATTGCACGGAATGATTCTTTTTTCAAAAATATATGTATGTTTTTGAAAGTATTTTAAAAGAGTCTTGATTTTACATTGCAGGTAGGATGTAGTAGATCACAGAAAACTAATGCTTCCACTATACTTTTATGTGAAAAAGCTGCATAAATTATAAAAATCATACCATTCAAGACTTCAAAAATCTATGGAGTCAATAAAAACTAGGTGGAATAAAATCACCAGAAATAGAATGGCAAACAGGTGAGCTGCGGATCACCAGATATCTTTTGTTGTGGAGGAATTACCGTTTCTGGGTTTGAGCTGATGGTCAGACATGGCCCATGTACAGACCCTCTGCTGAGGAGAGAGAAACATTGTGTGAGTCTGGAGCAACAAATCAGAATCTTAAGGGACTACAGACATAAGCAATCATCAATAACAGAATTTAAGTTCACACAGCATGTTTACTAAAATCAAATATCTGACGAACCATAAAAAGCCTCCAGAAATTTTGAAATATTGAGATGGTTTCATGTATATTTCCTGATCACAAAGGATTAAGTTAAATTTCAATAATAACAAGAAAAGTCACAACTGTCTGGAAATTAAATAACACATATCTAAATAACACAAATGAGAAATACAAATGAGAATTAGTTTGAACTAAATGATAATAAAAACACAAATATTTAAATTGGTAGGATGAAACTAAAGCATCCTAAAAAGCAGTGCTTGCAGGGACATGTATACTTGTAAATGCCTATACCGGGAGAAAACAGTTGAAAATAAAAGATTTAAAACTCCATGTTGCGAAGTTAGGAGGAGAACAGCGTATCAGTCCCATGGAAAAGAGAATAAAAAGAAAATAAGGATAGCATCAGAAACCAATGCCATAGAATGAGAACATCAATGAAGCCGAAAGCTTTTGTTAAAAAAGATTAATAAAACTAATAAAGCTCTAGGACAAATGTTTACCAAAAATGAGGGAAAACATACTTTGTCATCACCAGAAATTTAAATCTATTATTAAAAATCTTCTCATAAAGAAAATGCTACACTACAGGTTTCTTTGTCTATTAAGAAAGAAATTAACATCTAATTTATGCAACCTTTCCCAGATAATAAAAACTGAGGAAATTCTCCCCAGCTATTTATCTTAAATAAGACTAGCATAACCCAAAATCTGATGAAGACATTATGAAAAGAAAAATTAGAGACCAATTTCTCTCATAAACACAGAGGTAAAAATTCTTAACAAAATGTTATTATTTAATTCAAGTAATATTCAAAACGGAAAATACAACACAACAAAGTGGAATTTATTTCACCTGTAAAAGTCTGATTTTATATTTCAAATTCAGCGTAATTTACTATAACAGAGAAAAAAAGAAAAATTACATCATTTTCTCAATATAGGCAGAGTAAGCTTTTGAATCAACATCTGTTATCGATGCAATTCTTAGCACACTGATTCTAGAAAAGAACTCCCTTAATCTGACAAAGAATGCTTGCAAACTACCTACAATAAACATTATACTCAATGGTAAAATATTGAAAACTTTCCCCTTAAAATCAGGAGTTTAAAAAGCATGCCCACTCTCACCATTTTTATGTAACATTGTACTAGAGATTTTACTAAATGCAATAGGTAAGAAAAAAAATCTCTTAGGATTGTAAATAAAGACAAAAATCTAATTATTAGCAGATTATATACCAAGAAATCCAAACGAATTTATGATCAAGCTATTAAAATCAATAAGTGAATTTAGAAAAGTCACTGAATACAAGGTCAATCTATAAAATCAATTGTATTTCTATATGCCAGTCATTCAAATAGTAAGCAAATTTTAAAATATGGTATTTGTAATAACATAAAATTTTGAAATCAATTCAGGTATAGTTGTGGAGGACCTATACTTTGAAACTAAACAATACTATTGAGAGAAAGTGATATATTGCTGTCCAATATTGTAAAGATATTTAATCCCAAATTAATCTATTGATTCAATTAATACCAATTAAAATTCTAGCAGAAGTGTTTTTCTGGAATGAACAGAAGGTTTAAAATTCAAATACAAATGCAAAGGACCAAGAGTAGACATATTTTTAAGAACAAAGATGCTTCAAGGATGTAAATACTACCAAATAATAACAACTACTATGAAGCTCTGGTAATTCAGTCAATGCAATATTGGTTTAAAGTTGACAATTGACTAATAGAACAGAAGATATCTCATATTTTTATGAATTATATATATATTTACACTTCTTTGTTCATTTGACTCATGACAGTGATGACAACACAGTGTAGTTTGAATTTTTTTTTTTTTTTTAATCAGTGATTCTGGTTCAATTGGATAGTTCTTTGACAAAAAAAGTATTCTGATCACCTATCTCACATCATACAGCAAAAATCAATTCCATGTGAATTTCAAATTTAAAGGTGAAAGATAAAAATCCATTAGAGCAATATATAGAACATTGTTTGACTTTGATTTGGCTGATTACTTAAAAAGGACAGAACGCTAGGCCGAAAAGAAAAAAAGTAATAAATAGGACAGTGTAAAAATTACAAATTTTTGTCATCATAAAAGAGTAGGTAGAAAATGAAAATGAAAGTCACAGAGTGTGAGAAAATATTTAAAATAAACATCAAAAGCTTGCAGAATATCTAAAAGTGTCCTACAAATCAGTGAAAGGTCAAACAATAGGTAAAATTGAAAAAACTTGGACGTGAACAAATCTTTTACAAAAGAGATATTGAAATGGCCTATAAACATATGAAGAGGGGCTCAATTTTATTATTCATGAAAGAAATGCAAATTGAACCCATAATGCAATAATTTCATATACCAAAATGGCTAAAATCAAAATGAGGGAAAATGCTTAGTGTTGGCAAGGGTATAGATCAACTGGAAAGTTCATATGATGTGTTTGGGAAAGTGAATAGGTACAATCATTTTGGAAATCTGTTTGACCATACTTTCTAAAGCTGAAGATATGCACATCCATTGACCCAATAATTTGATATATGTTCATTAAAAATGTGCTGAAATGTTCATAGTACACTACTAATATTATTGAAGAATTGGAAACTAAAATGCCTATCAAGAGTAAAGTGGATTAATATTAGTTTAACCATGTACAATTGTTGGTTTTGTTAGTTAAATAGTTCAAATATTGTCAATATCATATTTTTCAACGTATACATTGTGGTGTGTCAACACAATATCATATAGCAGTGAGACTAAGGTTCACTGCCATATGAAGCAACATAGATTAAACTCATGAACATGAGGACAAGCAGAAAAAAGCCAGACACAACACAGTGTATATTGAATAATCCCATTCAAATAAAGCAAAAAAAAAAAAAAAAAGTTAAAACTAAGCTCTATCATTAGACATAAATATAGTAGTTATGTTATCCTTGCCAGGGTAGAGTCGTGAAAGGAGATATGAATGAGGCTTATTGGGTTATGGGTTACTGGCATCTCTTTATTCTTGATCTGGATGTACCGATGTGAGCAATTTGTGTAAATTAATTGAGTGATATAATCATGATTGTTCAATTTTCTGTATGGATATTTTACTTCAATAAAAAGTTAAAAAATTAAGTCAAGAAGCAGATACAGGAAAATATAAAAGTTACTATTTTGTTTTCTTTTTATAGAGATCACTGAAATGAGGTTTTGCAGTGAGAAAGAGAGGCTGAACTCAATTCCCTGGGTAATACTTTTTTTTTTTTTTCTTTTTAAAGAGACAGTCTTACTATGTTACCCAGGCTGGGCTTGAACCCCTGGCCTCAAGTGATCCTCCTGCCTCAGCCTCCCAAAGTCCTGGGATTACAGGTGTGAGCCACCACACCCAACTCCAAAATTACTATTAATGTATTGTTATGTATAAAATGACATTAGAAAATTATGTCTTAATCACTAATAAAATCTAAAAATTACGTCTTTTTTTTCTTTTTTTTTAAGACGGAGTCTCACTCTGTTGCCCAGGTTGGAATACAGTGGCGCAATCTCGGCTCACTGAAACCTCTGCCTCCTGAGTTTAAGCAATTCTCTGCCTCTGCCTCAGCCTCCTGATAAAAATTATGTCTTAATCACTGAATAGAATCTATACTCTCTACTGAAAGCATTCAACAATAGTTGGGGCCTTTTCAAAACATTTTCAAAAGATTTTTTATGTTTCCATTTTTATTTAGCTGAACATACCTTTCAAGGTCTATCATTAAAACCTGTGAACTGTTGTGCCCAAGAGAACCAGGTGCAATATTATTTACAATAGCCAAGATATAAAAACAACCCAAATGCCTAGCAGTGAATGAATGGATAAAGAAAATGTGGTGTACATAGAACAGAGTATTCATTCAGCTATAAAAATTAAAGAAATACTATCATTTGTAACAACATGGATGAACCCAGAAGACATTATGCTAAATAAAATAAGCCAGATACAGAAAGACAAATACTGCATTACTCTGCTCATCTGTGGAATCTAAAAAAGTCAAACTCATATAGAGAGTAGAGTGGTGGTTGTCAACAGCTGGGGCACAGGAGAAATGGGGAGATGTTGGTCAAAATGTCAAATTTTCAGTTACAAGAGGAATATATTTTGGAGATATAATGTACAACATGGTGACTATAGCTAATAATACTGTATTGTATACTTGAAATTTTCTGAGAGTAAAACTTAAGTGTCCTCAACACACTCACACATATACATTCACCCACGCAAACATGCACAAAATAGTAACTTTGTGAGGTAATAATGAAGATGTGAATTAACTTGATTGTGGTAATCGTTTCACAAGGTATACATACATATCAAATCATCATGTTTTACATTTTGAATGTATACAATTTTTGTCAATTAAGATTAAATCAATCATTGACTTTGTACATATTTGTCAAATAGACATTGAATTTTGTGTTAAATGCATCGAAATGAAACGAATCAAGTCATGTCACTTCTAACAAGAGCTTTCTCCTTCCCTTTGGTGATGGCACAACATCAGCCTGCACTGAAGTCTATTAGCATGAAAGTTGTTAGCGTGGGGTTTGGAAATATCTCCTCTCAATGGACTATGCAGTAACACAAATAAAGGCATGTTCTCATAGGAGCAAAGTAGTAGTTTTAACCCAGTGATGGAAAAATTAACTGCTTTAGTATTGGTAAATCTATGTTTTTAAAGAGATATTTAAAAAATACTCATTCATGAAAAATAATTTCTCTGTGATATGAGCTGTTTTATGTCATCTGATGGGAATACGATAATGAGCATATTTTTTAGGACAAGCTTTATACAACATTGATTGCCAGAGAAGGCCTGTCTTGTAAAAAAAAAAATTTTAATGTCTATACCCTAACTTCCTTATTGTAACATGAACAACAATAATACCTAGACACAAAGTTGGAAAGGAGCCTGGGGAATCTTAGTGTCTGACAGCTTGTGCATCTATTATAATTACTGAGATGTTACCAGAAATATGATTGTGTGGAAGGGCGGGAAGTAGGAGACAGTAATGGGATGGCCAGGACTAAAACAAAGGACAGCATTGTTTCTTTGTATCTGGATCACTGTTCTTTGGATCATGAGGGAATCTTCAATCTTCCTTAGCCTTTTGCCAGATGCAAGAGACATAGTGGTGCTGCTAATATAGGCATTGGTACTTCATACTTGATATGCCTACAACACATCATTTTTATCTTGTATTGTTTTGGTTCAGACTTTAGGGTCATAGAAAACATTTTGAATTTCAAACCATTTGATTCAACTTGAGGAAATCTCTATCTGCTCTTTTAGAATACAAAAAGGAATGGTAGGGCTAAGTCACGTTTTCTGACTTCTCTCTTCCAATTTTGGACAGTACAACAATGAAGTCATGGAGCTATGGAGGGCACAGCCAGCCTCCTTGTCCCTGCCAGGTGGCAGACAGGTTCTCATATACCCAAGGATCCCACAGGGGCTTTTGAATTTACCTTTATGAAGCTTTGGCAGGCTATCTTTTGTCCCCAGAGAAAAAGGGTAAACAAAAGGGACTGGACCAAATGGCCCCATATTAAAGGGACCCAGGCATGCTCAAAGACTGCTTAGGTAAATATCTGTGGAGATGAAAGAATGAGAATTCTGTGGAGTCCTGTCCTATTGCACTGTACAGTTTTGAATTGCCTCCTGAAGTGTGCTGGACAAGCCTGACTTTCCTCTGTGCCCCTGGTAAGGCTGTGTACTCTAAAGGTCAGAAGAAAGATTAATAAGAGTAGACAGAAGCAGAGTTTCCAAATACCCTCTTTACCCATGTATCATTCATACATTATTCACCAGTTCTTCTACCGTGCACTGAGAACTGAGATAAGCTCTGGGGACACAAAGACAAGTATGACATGGACTCTGTTATGAAGGAGCATCCAGTCTAGTGGAGGATGACAGGCAGGAAAACAAGTAAGGGCCATGAAGTATTGTGAGGAGTCAGAAGATCAAGGTTGAGTGGGGGAGAAAGGAGTCATGTCAAACCAGAACATGAATCTTTAAGCTTTTTGTCCCATGGATCCATTTGAAAGTTGGTGAGATTTAAGTTTCATTGCTCCTAATTTCAAGCAAATTGCTCACGGAAAATATTTATTAAATATATAATTGAAGATGACAGTGTTTGGACTGTAAGTTAAATTACAGAGCTATACTTACTACCCTAACTCTTGAGCATATGAAAATAAATTAACATATCTTTTTCTAGGTTACTCTGAAAATGCCACGGTAAAGCAGAAAGAACCTGGGCCACTGGATCTACCCTTAGCTTTGAAACTGACTAGCTGTGTGATCTTGGCCAAGTCACTTACCTTTGGCCTCAGTTTCCCTGTATGTAACAACTAAAAGACCCTCATTCTAGATTATGATGATTACATGAAAACTCAAAGTAAAGCCTAAAAGTAGAAAAAAAATCAAAAGTGTCAATTCTTACTAATGTATTTCTGTGTATAAACAGACTTTAGAGAACAATTAGATGAATTTGGACCACAGTGAAACTCAAATCAAATTGGAAGCCACATTGCTATTACCCGAAATCCCCTCAGAAGGTAACTCTCAGGAAGTCTATCGGCTTGAATTCCCCAGTTTCCGCGTGGAAGTTGGTGTCTCTAGGTATTCGTAATCTGATGAATCATTTCATTTTTTTTTTCTCTTTTCTCGTGAGTGCCCAAGAAAATGTATTTTCATGATTGTAAAGAATTTAAATTCTGACTGGTGTCCCTGGAGTATGCAATACATGGTCCTTATCATGAATATCTGTAAAAAACTTGAAAGAGTACAAGGTAAAATTTTGTATTTGATAAATTAAATTCTATTCTCACCTATAGCTGCTCAGGACTTCTAAAATTAACTGAAAGTCAACTCCCTCCTTCTAGTTTCCTCCCCTGTCCTATCCATTTATAATGCACTACTGGATTAATCTTTTAAAGCATCTCTGCTCAATAGAACTTTCTGTGATGATGGAAATGTTCGGCATCTCTCCTGCCCATGATAGAAGCTGCTAGCTACTGAACACTACTGAGCACTTGATGTAGGGCTAAGGCAATTGAGGAACTAAATTTTTCATTTTATTTAATTGTAGTTAATTTAAATTTAAGCTTAAATAACTACATGTGCTGGTGGTTTCTGCAGTGAACATTACAGTTCCAAAGCAAGCCTTGACTGTGTCTCTCCTCTACTCCAAACTTTCTATAGCTTTGCTCTGAGTAAAATGTACCGTTCGAGTATCTTAAGCTGGCATTCAATAAATTCCATAAACTGTTCTCAAACTTTGCTTTTTATACAATCAGTATTTCATCCAAAGTAAATATTTGCCATTCTCAAAACTATCTCTTATATTCTAGCAACCATATTTTCCTTAGGGAGTTTGTTTTGTTTTTGATGAGAATGGCATTTTATTCATCTAATTATATCTGATATTGAAATCACTTAACTTAATTTTTCCCACCTGTATAAAACTGTTACTCATTCATGTCGGTTAGTATCTCTCACACTCATAAAATTGCTTAGCTCTTTCTCATAACATTTAGTACATTTTACTGTATATTTTAACTATTTATGTACATATGCTAAACCCACTATTCAATTGTAATCTGCTGAGACTGTTGTCCATGTCAAATTTAACCTTGTATTCATCCCAGCTCCTTTCACATAGAAAGAATAGAAATTAATGATTAAGCACAAGTCAATCGAATGGGATTTAAATTCCAGTGGCCTGACTTACTACCTGTGTAATTAATTTCCACAATGCCAGACACATAGCAGGAACTCAGTGAATGCTAACTATTAAGGAATTACCAAAGACCTACATTTACGACTGTCACAGCCGACTGACATAACTACTTTTGACGCACAAGTTAGAAGTTCACATTCCTTTATTGAAAGAAAAACAAGATCAGCAAATATCCTGTCTTCCAAGGCTGAATGTTGTAGAAAGAAGCTTATTTGCCCTCACAGGAGGAGTTCTTGGTCTACATTCATCTCTCTCACCAGCACTGAAAAGTAGAGTTTAGGTCAGAATGTCAAGAAGACTTGAAGCTTAGCCCCAGGGCAGGAACAAGAGCAGGTCATCAGGAAGCTATTCCTTGGCAAAGGCAGTCCCATGTCCCAGGAAAACATGTGGTTTCCTGCCTTCCTGCCATCCACCTTGTTCCCATGCCAAAACTCACTGTTTGCAGCACTGGAGTTGAATGGCCTATTTTCTTTGGGCTTTAGCTTGAATGGAATTATAAAGATACATAGGTAAAAATGGAAGAGCACAGATTTAAAGGAAAACTGCATTTGATAGAATTCTTTGTTCTCTGGTTTTGAACACTAATCTTTGTGTTAATTATTTAGTCTGACTTTTTCACAATGCCTGAAATCAAAGGCATTCAAAACTACATAGAATTTTAAAGATTTTGCTCAGATGTCAAATTTTAGTAAACTATTGGTGATTATCTTAAGCTACTGAGTTCTTGATTCAAAAGCATTTCTAAGGAAATGTCACTATTTGCATCTGCAAAAATCACTTGAACTAACTTGGAACTTACTTTTAGCTAGTGATAGTAGCTGACCTGCTTTAATTAACTAATAGGATATAACTAATCTAGGTTTGAATCCCAGTTTCCTATTTGCTTACTACGTAAATAATTTTCTTATCTGTTAGAGTCAGTTCCTTCAAGGTTTGAATCTATGCTGGGCCATTTTAAAACTTTACATCTCCCACAAGTTACTTAACTTCTCTGAATTGTCTCATTTATGAATAAGTTACTTGATAATAATAATAATTCTCACCTCACAAAAATGTGTTTAAGTTTGAACAAGAATAAGAGAAAATGAGTAAAGCATTTTTCCAGTACATTGCACATAGAAGACACTCAAACATGCTTAACTGCCTTCTGTATGTTATTTGCACTAAAACAAATGTTGTCTAATGTTTAGCAACAGTGCCTTCTCTGACTGGACTCTTTATAACCTCTCTATAGTGACTGTACTATTTTTTAAACCTTTTATTTGTAAACGATTTTGCTTTGCTGAGAAGTTGCAATGAGTACAAAGAACTATCATAAGCAATTTACCAAGGTTCACCAATTAATTGTTAATACTTTGTTCCGGTTACTTTATCATTTGTGCTCTCTCTCCATTATACACATTGACATGAACATATGTGTGTGTTTTGTTTTTTAACCATTTGAAAGAAAGGAAATTATGCATCTTTATCCCTAAACACTTCCGTGTACTTTTCCTAATAAAAGGACATAATCACGGTACAGTTATTAACCTCAGAAACATTGACATTGATAAAAATACATTTGTCTAATCCATATGCCATACTCCAAATTTGTCAATTGATTCAGTTAAATTCTTTATAGTACTTTTTTTCTTTCAGTACAGTATCTAACCCAAAATCAAGTATTACATTTTGTTGCCCTGCCTCTAGTTTCCTTTAATTTGGAACTGTTCCTGGGCCTTTGTCCTTCATGACATTAATACAGGTGAAAAGCTTGTTCACAATTATCCAAGCCTCTGTGGTAGATAACCTTTAGGATGGCTCCCAGTAATCCCCACCCCTGAGTGTTTATGCCTCTGTGCAATCCCCTGCTTCTTGAGTGTGAGCTGTCCTTAGTGACGCTTCTGACAAACAGAATATGGCTAAAGTTATGTGATGTCACTTCCAAGACTATGCTACAAAAAGCTAGTGATCCCTCTTTCTATCTCTTTCAGAGTACCTATTCTGAGGAAGAAATAATCTAGGAACTGCCTTATGGAAAGGTCCATGTGGGAAGGAATTGAGGTTCACAAGCAACAGCCAGAGACGATCTGAGTCGTTTCAGAGCAAGTGAGTAAGCTTGGAAGTAGGTCTTCCAGTTGAGCCTTGAGATGAGAGTAGCAAGCCCTAGCTGACAACTTCATTGTGGTTTTTTGAGGAACCCTGAGCTAGAGTCACCCAAGTAAGCTGTTCCTGGATTATGAAATCACAGAAGCCATGAAACAGCAGTGTTATTGTTCTAAGCCTCTATGTTTTGGGGCAGTTTACTATGCAATAGTAGATAACTAACACAAACTTCATTTTGCATATAAAAACATTATTTTTTACAAAATTTTAATATATACAGGAGTTTATAGGAATTCAATTACCTTATAAATCAGGAAGAAGATTGGATTTTATTTTCTTCAGGAGTTATTTACCATTTGCGAGAATTTTACTATCCACAAAGTGACATGTGGATTGGAGTAGATAACACATGGTTACCTTAGTATATTCACGCTGTTCTATATAAAGTGCAAACACCCAGCTAATTGAGGGAAGGAGTGATGGGTCAGCAAGATGGTGGAGTAGGAAGCCCTGGATCTTCTTTTCTCCCACAAACTCACCAATTAAGTAAAAATTCACAGACAAATTCTCTTCTTGAGCAATCTAGAAGCTAAGGGGAAATTTCCTGCATGCCAGGCAACCGCAAAACAACACTCAGGGAAGCTGGTAAGGGGATTGGAGACACGCTCTCACTGGAGACCCTGCCCCTCCACAGCACCTTAGGATCAAACACCTGACTAATAATGCATTCCGTCATCCAGTGTTGTTGTGCCCAAATATTTTCATATGGAAATAAAACTTTAGAGTGTTATTTTCCTATTATTATATTATTTTAAAGCATTATCATGATTTCTTTTAGATTTTGTGCATAGATAAGCTGTGTTTTACTATATGTTATTAATATTTGTCATAAAAAGAGAGCCGGCCGGGTGCAGTGGTTCACGCCTGTAATCCCAGCACTTTGGGAGGCCGAGGCGGGTGGATCACCTGAGGTCAGGCGTTTGAGACCAGTCTGGCCAACATCGTGAAACTCTGTCTCTACTGAAATACAAAATTAGCTGGGCATGCTGGAGCGCCTGTAATCCCAGCTACTCATGAGGCTGAGGCAGGAGAATCGCTTGAACCCGGAAGGCGGAGGTTGCAGTGAGCTGAGATAGCACCACTGCACTCCAGCCGGGGTGACAGTGCAAGAGTCCGTCTCAAAGAAAAAAAAAAAAAAAAAAAAAAAGAAAGAAAAAAAAAATAGAAAGAAAACGAGATCATTTTGCTGTAAATATACAGATTTCATATGAAGACTTAGCCTCTCTGGTACCACCCAGAAGCCATTGGGAGTTAATTCTGAAGTCAGTATAAAGGAAGGGTGCTGGTGGTTTTTCCAGATATTTCCAGCTATAGCAATGCTCAGGAAAGCCTCATGACGAAGATGATATCACAGAAATATTCTGTGCTTGAAGCCGGAACCAAATACTGAGAGGGTGGGATTGAGAATTTTGCTTTTAAAAAATAAGAATTAAGGTAGAAATTAAGTTGAAGAAGTTAGAGATACTTATTCGATAGGACAGAGAATGGGGAATGTTGGAGTGTTTGACCTGTACAGGCAGTGATTTCTGGAAGAAATGAGTAGATATTTAATTGGGTACGATGGGTCAGAGGGCACTTGAAAGTTAGAAGTCCTTCAGCATCTCCTGTGTCATTGCTTGGATGTTAAATATTCTTTAAAAGAAAAGGGCATTATCTCTACTTTGTTTGAATCACAATTCTCTAATTTCAAAGAGCTTAATTTAAAGAGAAATCTCCTATGATGGCACTCTACCTCTTAGGGGCTTTAATATTGTGATGAGACACCAGGTTGATGGATAAGGTCAAGAAAACATGTGATCATGCTATTCACCCCACATCCCTGCAAATACCCAGTTGGCCTCATCAGTAGGCCGATTCTCATTAGGAAGAAATTTGAGATTTAGCCTTGTGCCTCAGAAACACCAAAGGCCCAAATATCAGAATATTTTCTGAAATATTCCAAAGTTTTGTATTAATTCACCTGATCTTATTTTCACAGTCATACTAGAACTTCTGCTTGTATCATTGAAAGTGACCCATTTTCAGTTCCAGTATCAGAAACGGCACATTTTTAAATAGATCAAACATTTGTAACAAATGTTTGAAAGGTTTTATATATACAGACATAGGAAAAGCCTAAATTAGCCTTACCTATATTATCAGTCCAAGTAACTCATTTACTTAGGTACTTCCACCTTTTCAAATGATTATCCCATTTTCAATTAGAATTTCTACCAAATCAAAACTCATGATTGTAAAAACACCATTCCCTTTACAAGGTATTTGCGAGTGGCACAAAACATTTTTCCAGGTACTAGGATCCGATCCTTTCTCCACGTCTAGTCAATTTGCAATTCTGCCAGTATACTAAGAAAACCCTAGAGCTACATCTTCAGCTGCCTGGAACAACATAGAAATTGTTTCCTGTTTTTTGTTTGTTTGTTTGTTTTAATTCATTTTCAACAAAAATATGTGGCTCTCTTTTTTAAAAATTGAGTTTTAAAAACTTTGATTTTCTCTTCTTGTGATAGTTTGCTAAGAATGATGGTTTCCAGCTGCATCCATGTCCCTAAAAAGGACACAAACTCATCCTTTTTTATGGCTGCATAGTATTCCATGGTGTATATGTGCCACATTTTCTTAATCCAGTCTGTCACTGATGGACATTTGGGTTGATAGGTGGGAACTGAACAATGAGATCACTTGGACTCGGGAAGGGGAACATCACACACCGGGGCCTATCATGGGGAGGGGGGAAGGGGGAGGGATTGCATTGGGAGTTATACCTGATGTAAATGTCGAGTTGATGGGCGCTGACGAGTTGATGGGTGCAGCACAGCAACATGGCACAAGTATACATATGTAACAAACCTGCACGTTATGCACATGTACCCTAGAACTTAAAGTATAATAATAATAAAAAATAAAATAATAATAATAATAAAAAAAACTTTGAAAAACACTTTCTACTTCCAGATATCTCACCGTTTGAACTGTTTATTCGGCATACTATCTCTATACCTAACACTTCAGAAAAATACTTGAAGCCCAGCCCATCTAGAAAGTAAAGGGGTAGAGCAGAGTTTCCCAAACTTCTTAGTTTCAGGGCCCCTGTACCCTCTTAGAAAATCACGAGTATCTAATCTCAAAGAGATTTTGTTTAGATGTGTTATAGCTATTACTATTTATCAATTAGAAAGAGAAAAATATTTGAAATATTTAATAATTCATTTAAAAATAATAATATTAAACCCATTAAATATTACCATAGACAACATGAAACAAATATAGCTATTTTAGGAAAAATAACTATTTTCTAATAATAAAAATAATGAATGTTAGTAAACAGAGTTGTATTTTACTTTTTAATTCCTTAATGTGCGGCTTAATAAAGAATAATTAGATCTTCATATTTGGGTGCAATCGACCCATCATGATATGTTCTTTTGGCTGAAGTATAAAAAGAAAATCTGGCTTATGTAGACATGGAATTGGAAAAAGAAGTACATTAATGGCCTTTTCGGATAATTCCTCATTTAAACTCAATAAATGGTAGTTTCTTAAAGGTTAATTACAATGCAGATTTGAAGCCATATCTTTTAATAAACTTTTAATACTCTATCAATACACTTTTCATACTCTGTTACTTTAAATTCTACCAGCTTCTTTTGTACTTTAAATGGATCTTTTACCGATGCATGACTTTCTGTAACATCATTCATTCGTCATTTGAAAAATATTGGTTTACTGGGTTGTGCGTATCTTCTAAGTGTCCAACACATTTCATAAATGTATTTAAAAAACTGTTAATATTCTTACTATTCTCATTAAAAAAATCGAATACTGGGAAGCCGCTAAGCACATGGCAGCAAGAAGCAAATTTCTCAAATGTTAACTTTTTCTTGACAGTCTTAATTATATATCACTGGCAACAGGTATTATCAGTTGTTTTTCTTGAAGTGACAGGCTCACTTCACTCATTTTTGAGAAAAAGTCTGCCAAATACTTCTTTTTAAAAACAGCTTTATGGAGATATAATTCACATACCATAGAATTCACCTATTTGAATTTTACAATTCATTGACTTTTGGTATAGTCACAAAATTTTGCCATCACCACTACAATTTTACGACTTTTTTGTCACCTTAAAAAGAAACGTCATATTCATTAACAGTTACTCCTCATTTTAGCCCAACTCCCAAATCCTAGGAAATGACTACTTTCTGTGTCTATGGATCTGCCTAGTCTAAATGTTTTATATAAATAGAATCATCCAATGCATGGTCTTTTGTGTTCGGCATCTTTCACTTAGTGTAATGTTTTCAAGTCTCATCCATGTTGTAGCATGCATCAGGACTTCATTCTTTTGTATGGCCAACTAATATTTCATTATATTATTAGATGGACATACTATTATATGGATTATATATATGGTATATGGATATGACATATTATATTATATATAACATTTTATTTATTCATCAGTTGATGAGCATTTGGATATATGGCTTTATCATATTTATTTATTATATTTTATGGATATACCATATTTTATGTTATTGGATATAAATTATATGGATATATCACAACCATTATATGAATATGCCTTATTTTATTTATTTATTCATGAGTTGATGCACATTTGGTTGTTTCCACTTTGGGCTATTATGAATAATGCCATAAACAGTACAGCTTTTTATGTCGACACGTTTTCAGTTTTCTTGGGTGTACAACTAGAAATGAAATGCTGAATCATATAGTAATTCTGTGTTTAACATTTTGAGGAACTGCCAAACTGTTTTCTACAGTGTCTGCCATTTTACATTCCATTCCCGTGAACAATGTATGAGAGCTTAATTCTCTGCATCATTGTCAACAGTTGTTATTGTCTGTCTTTTTTATTATCCCATCCTAGTGGGTGTGAAGTGGAATCCTACAGCTTTTTCCAATTGGCTAACAAAGTTCAGCATCTTTTCATGTGTTATTGGCCATTTATTTATCTTCTTTTGAGGTATGTCTTATTGGAAAATTTGCCCATTTTTAATTGGGGTATTTTTATTGTTTAGTTTTGAGAGTTATTTATATATCTGGAAAATACACCCTCGGCAGATTATGATTTACCAATATTTTCCCTCATTCTGTAAGTTGTCTTTTTACTTTGTTGATATTCTTTGAAATACAAATGTTTTTAGTATTAATGAAGCTCAGTTAATCTCTTTCTTTCTTTCACCAGTTGTGCTTTTGGTTATCTAAGAAACGACTTCCTAATTGATAGTCACAAATATTTATTGTTACGTTTGATTCTAGGTGTACTACAGTTTTAGCCTTTACACCTAGGTATATAAGACATTTCAAGTTAATTTTTATAAATGATGTGAAGTAGGGCTCCAAATTCCTTTTTTTGTACCTGGATATCTAATATTCCTAGCATCATTTGTTGAAAAGACTCTTCTTTCCCTATGAAATTTTTTTGGCTTCCTTGTCAATAGTCAAATGACCGTGAATGTTTAGCTCTAGCTTCTGTGTTCGACTTCCTCGATCTATATGTCTATGTTTATACCACACGGCCTTGGTTACTTCAACTTTGTAGAAAGTTTCGAAATCCAGAAGTGTGAGTCCTTTGTCCTTTTTCAAAATTATCCTTTTTCGAAATTATCTTGGTTCTTCAAATATCCACTTTCGAATAACCATAGTTTTTTTTTTTTTTTTTTTTTTTTTTTGAGATGGAGTCTCGCTCTGTTGCCCAGACTGGAGTGCAGTGGCCGGATCTCAGCTCACTGCAAGCTCCGCCTCCCGGGTTCCTGCCATTCTCCTGCCTCAGCCTCCCGAGTAGCTGGGACTACAGGCGCCCCGCACCTCGCCCAGCTAGTTTTTTTTTTTTGTATTTTTTAGTAGAGATGGGGTTTCACCGTGTTAGCCAGGATGGTCTCGATCTCCTGACCTCGTGATCCGCCCGTCTCGGCCTCCCAAAGTGCTGGGATTACAGGCTTGAGCCACCGCGCCCGGCCGAATAACCATAGTTTGTTTGTTGGTTATTCTTTCAAGTAAAACTTAAGTTCTATGATACAGGTGGCTAATTTAGCTTTCAACTCAATCACATAAGCATTTTTCCTAGAGATAACCATCACATTTCATAATATATAGCAGAAGTGCTTTATACTTACTTATTTTATTACACAGAATATTAAAAGATATGTATTCAAAGGTCAATAATTGATAAACTCAATAAATTATACTGCTTTATTAAAATATTTTTAAAAGAAAATTTTAAATGTGTGACAGTGAAGAGCACAATGACTACTAGTATGTTTTGGTGCCACTGACTTGATTTCTGTTAATAACGGCACCAGCAGTGTTGCCCACCACCAATTTTGCATGATCATTTTAAATGCTGACACAGTGAAAAAGTAAAAATTTTTCAGCATATATATGGTAATATCAAATGTGATTTAAAAAATTCTGTGATGTGTAAACTTTTAAAATGGGATTGTACTAGCCTCACAACATCAGAAAAATAACATCTAAAATGTTTTTATTATATATACTTAAGGTGTGTGACATAATGTTTTGATATACTAATGTTGATACACATATGCACAGTGAAGTAATTACTACAGTCAAACCAATCAACATACTCATCATCAAAGTTTAACTCATGTTTTATCACATATATTTTTAAAACTACCCACACTAAAAATAATTGTCCAACTAATCCTGTGATGGTTATAAATTTTTAACTCTCACAGAAAATGTAGTTGTTATTATTGGTGCTCTTATAACTTGAATAAGGATACTTTTTAAGTGATTTGAAATATTTTTTGAATTGTAATAGTCTGTGATTGTATAATAAAATATTTTCTACATGCAACCCCATATGTGGTTCCAGTATTTGAGATAGCATAAAACATTTTAGACAAAGTATCCTTTCAATTAAATTTATAAATTTTCAACTAGTAATTATCAAATGCCAGAATTAATTTTTCTCAGATAATTATTCTTTTATCATAGTTGACAATCCCAGTCATTTAACTCATTAATTAAAATGCAATAATAATTTCTCCAATGGTTTTCACTATCCCTAATGACATGCATTATTATGCATCACTAATTTCCATGAAGAACAATAAGATACTATTTTATTGGTATTTACATTTATAGGACTATACTTTGTTGCACACTTATGAGGAAATGTCAAAAGAGCCTAGATCGAATTAACTTCAGGGCTTGTTTTTTTCTTAAAGAGTAAATAACTTGCTGTATCAGTATTTGATGTTAGAGTCACTACTGAATATTTTTATTATTGTGTAATTTTCATTGTAATTAGAAAAAATATATGGCTCAGAAGTACTGTAATTAAATTATTAAAGTTAATATATATGATGATAATTATGAGTAAATTTGGAACTAAAAAATTTAAAGTATTTCAAATTTAAAGTTTAAAGAAATTGTTCAGATTAAATGCTCTGAAATTTTTTCTTTGATACTTTGCATTTGTTATCACTGTTACTTTTTCCAGTTACTACTTATTAATTTAAGACAAGTCCATTAACTTACTGAACTACTACTTTAATTTCTTTCTTGTGTAAAATGTTTTATAGTGCGGGTGTTCAGTGTTTACATTAGTACTCACTAAAATAACAACTACTTTTGATAGAGGTAAATCTCAGAAAACAAAACCAAAGAATTAATCTCTTTTCGTTTTTATCTCAAAAAGTTATTTTCAGTTTTATAAGCTAGAAATTGAGAATGAATACAGTATCTCAGAGTTTAAAGCTGAATCTACAGCTTTTTTTTCCATTTTATCAAACACATATGCTCATTAACTGAAACACTTATTCAGCTGGAAAATCACTAGTCAGCAAGCAAATGTTTTATCAGATGAAGTGGACTTTATTCAAAATGATATGATTTCTCTTTAAGATTACAGGTTCTATTGCAAAGCCATGCTATTTTAGCCCTGTTTGAGGAAGCAATAGTGACATGCAGGGACTATTAGCTTAAATCACAGATGTGTTTGCCTTAAGGAAGTAGCAGTAGCCTAGTTTTCTCCATAAAGGTGACAGCCAGGATTCAAATTATAATTAATCCAAATCCACAACTCTTCCAATTCTAGTAGTTCAGTGATTAAATAGGAATATAGTAAAGAGGAAAGGGAGATTGTGCCGATAAACATTTAATGTCTGCATCTTTTTTCTAAGGCTACAATATTAATTCTGTGTATTGCTGAGGACTGGCTCGCTCTAAGCTGACATCATAAGCAACACATTTGTATGGGACTTGAAAATTTCATTTGCATCAGTCATCAACACATGGTTGCATAATGAGGGTGGGTATTTTTCAGGAAGAGAATACACATTTAATTTGACATTTTCTTGTTGAACTTGAGGCAGCCAGCTTCCCTGGTTTTGTTCCATTTTTCATCCCACCAAACTTTCCCTCCTACTCATCAAATAATCATGGCATTCTTCACCATAAAACATAGGCAGATGGGTTCTTGTGTCATTATTTGTAATCCAATTGAAAAGATCTGTTTTTGCTTTGGCCCCCTTTCCATAGTTCTCTAAAATCAACATTTTTTAGATTTACAAACTTTCTTAGTGATGAAATGAAAGTTATCAACAATAGCTTTTTTTTTTTTTTTTTTTTTTTCAACTTTCTCATGTACTTTCTAGTCCTGCATGATTTGCGGGTAAAAGTAATTCATATAAAATGTTGGAACTCTTTTGCTTAATTCAATAACAGTACCATAGGTTTAAAATGTAAAGTACAAAATAAGTGCCATACAATAAGAACAATTTTATTGGAGTCATCTACTCTTTCCCATAAATGTAAATGCTTTGTTTTTTAAGCATGCATTTAAATATCATTTATGTGCTTTCTATTTATGCATTACCATTTACTCTGAATTACCTCATAACTGGATTATTTCTCATTTTCTTTTAAAAATTGCTTGAAGCATCTAAAAAGTACTGTGTTAAGATGGCATTCTTTACGAGTAGCTATAAGAATTTCTTGGAAATGTTTGTCCCAATATCCAGGCTACATTTTTCCCCCTATTGCTATATTCCAAATTATTTGTTAACCAAGAGAAGGAAATATGTCTTTAAACTGCCCAGTCCAATCAATATGCAAGTACCCAAGCCCTTTTATCTCTTTTAACCTATAAAAACTACATAAATCTAATGAGTACAAAACAAACGGAGAGCAAGTCCTGCTGGACATATGACATATGGGAAGGTATGACAAAAATAAAAATCAATTTAATGCAAAGGAGCATTTCTCATTCAATGTATTAATACAAACCCTCATTATTTATCCTGGGGAATGTGAGGTTGTCTTCACAGTTGATGGCAGTAGATTAGACTTAGTTAAATCTCTGCATAACTATGTATCTAGATTTTTAGCTTTACTGTAATGAAATTTATATTCTATCTTTGGCAGACATTCTAACCTGATTTTATTATAAATTATATATGTATCTCAGTGGGGAAGGGAAAAGGGAAGGTGAAAATTTTATAAGGAAATCTGTTTTTCTAGCTCATTAGCTTGTATTTATACCTTGCCCTCAGTCTACCATCTTCTTTTTATCTTTCCAATCCATCCATAAAAATAACTTGGAAAAAAAGTGCCTCATAAGAAATATAAACTTTCCAGAGACAAGCAAAACAAACATTGAAATTTACTAGTGTGTGATTTTCACCAGAGGGCAGATACCCCATAACACTCTTTCAGTCAGATAAACAAAATGCTGGTTATTATAGTCTAAATTGCCTACTATACACACAGCACAGTGTATGGGAAAAGTTAATTCTAAAAAGGCAAAAAAAAAAAAAAAATCTCTGCTTCAGAGATTTGACATTCTAAGAACAACTTGACACAAGTTATTTTTGATAGATAAATGATAGAAATGAGGTAGAAGTGACATAAAGATTTTGACTTAACTGATAGATTTTTCTTTAAACAGATTATTATCTAGCATCGTGTAGTGAAAGATTCATCTTACTTAGGATTAGGAAACTGCTGATTTTTGACTCTGGCTTGATTGGATGTAACCTTGATTGTATCACTGAACATCTCTGGGCCTCAAATTTATTGTCTAAAGAAAACAAAATTGACTGAATAATCCTTAATTCATAGTGACTAATCAATATGAGTTCCTATGAGAAAAAGTGTCCTTTCAAGGACGGGTGTTTTCACATTAAAATATTTAATGACTTCTTTTCTATCATGTTTCTTTAATTTCTGTCTGGTACATATGTATAACATACACACAGTACATATTTATGTTTTTGTTTTTGTTTTGTTTTTGTTTTTGTTTTTACAAAATGAGCAACTGATTTTTTCTCCTACATGGTTAAGCACTTCTCAGGATAACTATTTCTCACAGCACTCTGAAGCATTATAATTGTGCCCATTTTTTCAGGTAAAGTCTTGGAGACACAGATTTAGTAGTAGCTAACTCAGGGTCATGTAGACAGTAAATGGGAAACTGAGATTCAAGTCCAGACAGTCCGATTCTGCACTCTAGTGTTACAGCATTGCTGATTTCACTGTACTCTCAGTATCTTTCCAAAGCAGAGGTCTATATGTTCATTCCTGACTACAAGTCTTTACATCTTATTCCCCACCCTGAATGCCTTTCTCACATATCTCTTCTCTAGATTTCAGATGACACATTGCTCTGGTCAGCACTAACTGATCAGAGTTGACATCTGAAAGGAATCCTATGGCTCATCATTGTACAAACGGCAATGGCTCCAACTACGTTTCGAAGTCCTGACTGCATAGCACCTGTGCCATACCATAAGCTCCTCAGTTTACATTTCATTTTTCCCCACATTTGCAATGTCCCTGTATTCCCTTACAGGTAAATGTACCATCAAGAGTCTCCAAGCAAAAACTTTGGAGGAAGTCTGTACCACTCCCTCTCCCTCATTCTCTGTACCCATTTTTCTCCTTTCTCCTAGTCATTGACCTTAGTCCTCATCATTTCTCACCTGGATTATCACTATCGCCGCCTTCCATTCTGCTCCCTGGTCCTCCTGCCATGTCCTATTCCAGTTCATTTAGCATAAATATGACACAGTAATCTTATCCTTCAGTTCTTCTCTATTGTTTTCAGCATAAAATCAAAACTCTTTATTATAATTTCTAAGGCCTTTCCTGATCTCCCTCCCTCCTTTTTCCTTCTCCTGATACTTTTCACCTCAAGTGAGCCTCAGCAAACTTCTCCAAGTCTTCCAGCCCTCCCTCTGCATTTCTCCACTAAAATTAAGAGGCAGGGCACGTTCTCCCAATGCTTAGGGCCCCAACACCTAGCCAGTTTAATATAATAGTTAAGAACTCAGACTCCTAAGCTACACAGACCTGGTTTAAATCACTGACCCATCACTTACTAGCTTATTTGGGTGAATTTAGGCAAGTAATGTGACCTCCTTGAGACTGGTTTGTCAAATGGGGATAATAAAAGGTTTACCTCTCAGAGTTGTTAGGAGGATTAAATAGTTCATATAAAGCCCTTGTTATGATGCTTGGAACACACAGTAAGTGGTTATGATGAATGTTGATACTACTACTAAAGCAATGCGTTGAATTGAATGAATAAAATAATAAAGGTATAAATGCGTTAAACATTAATGAATGAATAATATGTATGGAATTACATCATGTACAGGAGCATACAATGTGTATAGGAATTTCTATAGAGGAAGAGATAGATATTCTGGGTCAGAGATGGAGAGGTCTAAGGATGAGTCCAGGTATCTAAGCAAAAGAAAATTCAGATTTGTCAATTTTGTCTTAAAATTTCTTCCATAGTTAATATTAGTTTACTAAAAAAGGAACAATCCCAAGCTTGTTTGGGGTCAGGCTTTCATTTTATATTTCCATTGCCAAGTTCTTGCCTCAAGAGAGGTACTTTTTGCTACTTCCAAGATCGTAGTCTTTGTTCCTCTCCACTGAATTAGAATAAGCACAGTGTGCCTTCCATTGATAGAGCCATCTGAGGTTCCTGGCCTGGAGGGACATGGATGAAGGAAAGCTGGTGTCAGCACATTTCGGGCACATCAGGGAACAATTGAGCAGTGTGCAGAGGGTGTGCAATTACTTGCTCTCATTAGATACTTGTTAAATGTTTGCATGCTTGCCAGTGGCAGAGATGGTAAACTTCAAGTAATTGATTGGGCAAAAAAATTTTATCATCACCCACAGTTCTATAAAAGCTAGTGTTTAATATTTTCCTTTCTGAATGACTTTACATTTAACACCCTTGGTCAAGAGTCAATGTCTGTGTATAGTCAGAATTTGGAGTCCTCAGCAGATGAAATGACAGGGATTAACACTCATTTCTCTAAGTGGCAAAGTAGAAACAGCAAGATAATAGTAACCAACATATTTAAATTCTTTATAACTTACCCTGCACATTCCTATATATGATCTCATTTGGGCTGTTGTTTGTATAAGACCACATATGGGTAGTGTGGGTATTTTTGTTACTCTTTTACGCGTTTGGGATAAACAAGATAATAGACTGTCAGTTAATTGTTCAAATTCACTTAGTAGTAAGTAGTATTCTTAGGGTCACTTAGAGGTAGTGTATTGCCTACCCTTTTCCCTGTTCAACTCCAAACCATCATGGTGGGTGATTTTATAATGGATGTATAAACTGAAGAGGTGAAAATTACTTAGTAGAACTATTTAGTAAGATTGGGAAAACAGAAACATCCCCCTAACCTCCACTCACCCACCTAGTCCCTGGTAGCCTCTACTCCTACTAGTTCAACGTTTTTTATTGCTCCACATGTAAGTGAGATCATGTGGTATTTGTCCTTCTGTCCCTGGCTTATGTCATTTAGCATAATGTCCTTTAGGTGCATTCATGTCACAAATGACAGGATTACCTTCTTTTTTAAGGCTGACTAGCATTCCATGTGTACATATACCACATTTGCTTTATTCATTCATCTTATTTTCTAAAGTCATAATGTGAGTAGTTGTGGTCCTCTGAATTCTTCGTATCTTACTTGCCTTTCACCGTTAGTGGTATATTCAATACCTACTTTAAACATCTGGCATATACTAGACTCTGTAGTAGAGTCTAGAGGCACAAAGATGAATTTGAAATATTCCCTGACCTCACCATTGGTTAAGAGACATATCAATGTAGTTTCTACAAAAAGGGAGATGAATAAATTAATGGTTGCATCTTGCTTACTCCTTCCAAGAAAACTTGGGTCTCTCTGTCCACTAGAAACAGTGATTTCCTCTAGGGAGCAAGGCCACAGCTGATGCTGGAGAGGTCTTAGAACTTCCCATATCTACACTCCATCCAATAGACTGCAAAGGTTTAATCCTGTAGCAACCTTGTGATAAATGTAATCTACTATGACTCATATTATTGTCTCTGATCGCCATCCAGTATATAAACTCCTCTGGCATCTGCTCTTTCCTACAGCCTTACTCTTAGGAATGTTCAGCCTCCATATCCGTGATCGGTCCTTATGCTGTTCCTCTTCAATTGCCCCGTGGACCTGATGTCTATAGTCTCCTCTTAGAAACTCTCTGTTTATAGCTAAGCTTGTCTGTATTTTCTCTAACTGGTGGCCTTAATTGAAACTGAGACCTTCATTATGACAGCCCTTCTGCCATGTAAATGGGAAAATCTAGTATCAGGAAGGAGGCAATCATAAGAGGTTGTGTGGGTTTATGGCTCAACTACAAACATTCTAAAAAATAGTTATTTGTTTGGCATTGCTTTTAGAAGTCAATGGGAAACTGAGACACTTTCCCAGGTGTGTTTCCATTGATCTTGAGGTCTATCAGTAGTAAGCATCTGACACCTGACTAACTGCAAGTATCAGACCTTTAAAGTAAGAGCAGAAGAATAAACCATTGAGTCAGGTCCAAGCTGTTCTATACAAGCCAGTGTTCTTTCTCTGAAGAGGGATGTGTCTATCTTGCCTTAACGTCATCTCAATTTTTAAAAATAAATTTCAAATAGCTTTGTTTCCTATCACAACATGTTGTCTTTTTTCTGGCTTGTGAATCTTTCTATATTTTTAAGCTTAATTTTATTTTTCACCTTTGTAATCTATTTTTCACTTCTACTACCACATGAGGTAAAAAATGTACGTCTGCTTCTGCTGGGTAAAGTACTACAAGAAATGTATTATTTCTCATAAATGCGTTATGAGGTATTCTGATTATCAAAAAAGAGTCATGCTATGCACATTCTCAAAATATGGCATAATAGAATGTACCGAATAATAATCTTGTTCTTTTTTTAATAGCAGCTTAAATTTAGTAACATATGAAAACTCTGCTCCTTTACAGCTTCTTTTTCATCTCTTTCAATTGTCAATATCACAAAATTATGTTTGTACATTATATACCCAAAAACATAAACTAATAATTTTTAAAATGCATTTTTCTCTTAAATTATGTAGAGAACAAAATATGAAGTTACAAACCAATGTTAAAATAATACTAGATTTTAATCTAATAATGTTTTAATGTATTAGTCTCAAGTCATGTAGAAAACAAAAATGTAGTTACAAACCATTATAATAATACTAACTTTCATAATTGTCCATATAATTACCTTTATTGAGATTTCTATTTCTTTGTACAGCGTTTAGTCTTGTTCTAAGTTTAATTTACACCTTCTTAAGATGACTCAAAAGCCAATTCACTATCATACAGAAATCTCAGGGACGACGTGACTTATTATGGTAAATATGCATAAGTGTCAACTAACAGATTTCAGATTCTCTGAGAAATATACTTTGTGTTTAAGTGTAAAAAATGTATGTTAATGTAAAGTACTTTATAAATAGAATTATATGTGCTGTTTTTAAGAAAATGAAAGATGTAAAAGTCTCAAGGTCACTTTCTTGAACTGCAGAAACTTCTTGATGAAAATAAATCACTAATCTGTTTTCTGGATTTCATTATCTTCTTTCAAAGATGACATTGTTTTTGCCTAGGCCAGCAATATAGTCTTTAATTCTGCCTCCCGTGTGCCAATACACAGCATCGAAACAGAAAACACTTAAGCATTGAAATCACAATCCTGAGAATGAAATAAAATCTTCTTCTACCACTTAGTAGTTTGTGACCAAGGATAACGTTTTTTAAAAACATTTCCCAGTTTTAGTTTCCTAATCTGCAAACTGGAGATAATTTTTACCACATTGAGTTCTTGCATGAATCCATGGGACAATTTAGGTAAAGCATTTAGAATTGTTCCTGGCACATACTCTATGTTTAGCAAATGCTTTCTGTTAATATTATCCATTTTTAACTTAAAACAGTAGCTCATAGACGAGGTCCTACTAGTTTTGAGACTTAGTGAGCACATCTTTGTTGACTTAAAATGGACTATATCATCTCTTAATGGTTGTTTCTTTTTTCCAGATGGGAGAGGCCTAATCCCTTTAATCTTTGCTCATCATCATCTCATTGTGGATGCAGCATCTGGCGGCTTAGGGCATAATGAAATACTGTGGAGGTGGAGGGAGGATTCAGTGTTGCCCTAGCCTCTTAGTTGGAAAGTTCTCTCTCTGATTCCGAAGTGAAAGTCAGTTTTCCTGTATCTTCCTTTCAATTTTCCTACTCCTGCTTCCTGGGCTGCATCGACTGTGTAATCATTCTGATCATTGGACAAAGCTTCTAACATTTTTAAATAGAGATTTGTTTCAAATAAACATCTCTTTTCATTTCGACATCCCTGGTTCCTACAAGCTTTCCTGATAACTGTTTCCAAACATTTGTCATCCTGGTCACCCTCTTTTGTTCTTTGCACCCTAAAGTGTTCTTGGAGCAGAACATGCTGTTCTAGATATTTCAAAGAATTGCGGATTTCTCTTCTTGTAGACACTATGTTTCCATTAATGCAGCATGAGATTGTACTCATTTAGGAAATATCATAGCATAGCCTTGCTATGATAAGGCTTGAACTCAATGACAGTATTTGAATTTTTTCCTTGGAACAACTTGTTAAAATAGGTTTCCCTGGTCATGTAACTTTACTGATGGTATTTTGAACCTAATTCTAGGACTTTTCATTTCTATCTGCAAAATTTCATGTTACTACTTTCATCTAACTTCTTCAGTATATTCAGAATTTTCTATCATTGTAAGTATTTTATCTCAGCATTGAGGCATCTGATAATTTGATAGATATGCCTGAATAGATGATATATAATAATGGAATCCTTACTGATAAAGTTTATTACAGTAAGGCTCAATACACAAATGGCTGACATGCTGGACCCTTTATTCATGTTAGAAATGAACAATAATTGATAATTTTTAGTCTCTAGTCTTATCTTACCTCTTTCATGGTTAACAATTATTTTAATCGGGTGATTTACTGAATGAGACCAGTGAGTGTCTCATCATTCTATGACATAAATCATCTGGGACTGTAATGGACTTATACTCATATAAAGCATGTATGTATTCTCTTACCATTTCTACATGTTTTCTCAGTTTCAAAGTTTTTCTCTGAACACACACACACATACATACACACCCCCCCCCCCACATATGCCTCTCTTGTTTATTTTTAAATTTTAAAATTTTGATTACCATATTTTATAATTTTTGTAGGTACATAGTAGATGTATATGAGGCTCTATCACTTTTTTTTTTTTTTCCGGAGACAGAGTAGCACTCTGTCACCCAGGCTGGAGTGTTGTGGTGCCACCTTGGCCCACTGCAACCTACACCTCCCAGGTTCAAATGATTCTCCTGCCTCCACTTCCCAAGTGGCTGGGATTATAGGTGTGTGCCACCAGACCCAGCTAATTTTTGTATTTTTAGTCGATACAGGGTTTTGCCCTGTTGGCCAGACTGGTCTCAAACTCCTGTCCTCAAGTGATCTGCCCACCTCGGCCTCTAAAATGCTGGGATTACAGGCATAAGCCCTTGTGCCCGGCCCACCCCTCTTGTTTATGTAAGACTGGTATCATATGTAATATGATTTGGCTCTGTGTCCCCACTCAGATCTCAACTCGAATTTTAATCTCCATGTGTTAGGGGAGGGACTTGATGGGAGGTGATCGGATCATGGGAGTGTTTTCCCCCATGCTCTTCTCGTGATAGTGAGAACGTTCTCATGAGATCTGAATATAGACATGAAAGATACTAAGGTAGAGCATTGGAAGATTCTTCTCTGAAGAAATGGATTGGCAGGAGAAAAAAGACCTGACATGGGCATTTTACTGGTCCCTAATGAAATAACAGCCTAATTACTTTAAATTGCTGTTCACCACACAAAACCTCCAACATGTTTTTGGTGTTTTGTTGTTGTTGTTGTTGTTGCCTTTATTTTACATTTGAAGGGGGCGGGCGAAGATAACCTTACCTTGGAGAAAACCTGCTTCAAAAAAAGCTTCATTCAAAGCAAGGGAAAGGGAATTTGGAAGAAGCAAAAGCAATGCAGATAGAGAGTGAAAAATTTAAAAACCTATAGATGTAATTAATAATGTTGTATTCTTAAAAAAGCATGTTATATTCCAAATAAAGACCACATAAAGAGTGAGAAAGAGGTCTTATCAATTAAAAATATAATAAAAACACAACATTTTGTAGAAGACTTGTGCTAAGAAGGGCAATATCTCCCACACAATAATAAAAAAGTCAAATAAATGTATAATGAATTACAAAATATATAATCATGACTGTAACAAGCCAGAAAGTTTAATTTCTAACTAACAGGAAATCCAGAGAGATAATGGAGAAAAAGGAGAAACAATCAGTGGTTAAATAAGTAATACAAAAAAATTTCTCAGAACTCTAGAAGGCATATTTTCAGATTCAAACATTTTTTTATAGCCCAGTATTATGAAAAATAAGCAACACAATATGGCATATCATTATGAAATTTTAGGTCATAAGACATAAATGACATAAGACATTCATTAAACATTCATTAAACTAAACTAGGCGAGAGGGAAAAAATAAAGGCCATATAACCAATGTAAATTAGCAAGAAAATAGGAAATTGCTTTAAAAGGCTGAAGGAATTCCTTACAGCTAAAAGATCATAACAAAGGATCTCAAAAAACCTTTTTTATCGTTTCATGGCAGAAAAGAACACAAATACATGAATAATTTATCTATATAATATGTATTGCACCTATTGCAAAGATGGAAAAGGTTTTGAAGCAAGTAATGTAGGCACATTTTTCAGCTAAAGCACATGAATTTTATTACATCTCTGTGGAATCTTACACAATCTTAACAATGGGATGTGTTACATAATTTATAAGAATAACCACTTGTTAAAAAGGAAACAGGTTCTGTAGGTAACCAAATGATTTATTAGCTGAAATTCCACAAACAGATTTTTATTGGCAAGGAGAAAAGTGAGGAGAAGAAAACTATCTATCTATCTATCTATCTATCTATCTATCTATCTATCTAGTTTATCTATCTCTCTGTTATCTATCTTCATCATCATCATCTGTATCATCTATCATCATATCTCTATATAACCCAATTTATATATAATTCAGCCATCTAAATGATTTTTGAGGAGTGATTTAAGTTAGGAAAGGTAAGTTGCCTTTGCTTCCTCTGAAAGTTATTTGAAAAAGAATACTAATTTTTCAACAATCAATTTGAAGGAGTTCAGCAAAAATTTATTATCTTTATTTCTTCTTTTTATTTATTTCTTCTTTTGATTTCTTGATATTCTGCTCCCATGCACTTTGAATAAAGGAATTATGTGAGGGTGTACAAAATAAAGAAACAATGATTTAGTTTGTATCTCTGTGTCAATCCTCTGGGTTAATTTTCTGCAGGCCATGTGCTACACATGTTAGCATATTACCACACAGTGCTCCACCAAATTTTTTCATCTTTACCAATTCAATGCAGTATAGTTTTGATTTGCATTTCTCAAGTTATCAATGAGGTTGAGTATTTTTTAATACTTTTGAGACTCACTTTTATTTTCATTTATGTGAATCTGTTGTTTCTATTGTTTTCTCCTTTGTTTTTATGTTAATCCTTTATTCATTGCTTATATTTTTGAGTCTCTGGCCCTTTTCTTATTGATTTGTAGAAACTTTCTTCTATTAGGAGAGCACCCATATTTCTGCAAATATTATTACTGTTTGTCAGCTTTTTCTTTTACTCTGTGCTTGTTGACTTTGCCATCAAGATTTTTAAAATATATTATATATTCAAATATATCAATCATTTACAAATGTTTCCTAAGCTTTTTATTACAGTTAGAAAGGCTGTGAAATCTAGAGAATTATAAAAAGTTCAGTCATGATTTCTTCTAGATTTATACATTTTCATTTACTAAATGCACTTATGTATTTATTAGGGATATTTCTTATTGTAGTATGGGAGATATGAATCCAACTTTAATTTTTTCAGATTACATTCTATTAGAATTTATTAGTTCCAATATTACTTGTTGAATAATCCATCCCTTTCCCCTGGCACACACTGATTTGAAGCACCAAATTTATAATACACTTAATTCCTATAGGAATTTGGAAATATATCTAAATTTTCTCATAAGGGACTCTGCCCTATCAGTTTCAAAAATGGAAATTCCCCCCTACATATGAGAAGGGTGTTTGTGGACACTTCCTTCATGTCCAACTTTCATTTCTCATTAATAATCTTCGACAATCTTTTATAGCAGCTTTCACTAGAATAGAGATAACTGGGTTAGAAATGTTGAAGACTCACTTATAATTAGCTATAGTTTTGTATATTCTCTACCAGCCAATATGAGATTATAGACACAGCTTCTAGGTACAACACATCATGGGATAAGTTAACCAGGTATATTTGTGCATACATTTTCTCAGATGTTGTAGATTCCCTGGAAAAGGTTTTACTACATATATCTCTTCTAATTTACACTTTGAACGGAAAAGGTAAGTTACTCGGTATGTGATGTTGTGCTCGGTGGGTGCTGGTTAATGTTACGTATCTGTAAGAAATCTGAATTTTAAAACATTTGTAGGTCCACATTCAGGTATTTGAACTTTGTTACTTAAAGTTATCTGGGAAAAGTCCTTGTCTAAGGAATGAATGGGAAGATGGCTACGTTTATCTCCAAAAAAAAAACAAACAAACAAACAAACAAACAAAAAAAGATTTCTGATGAACTTTCAGTCTCATATGCTGGGAACACTTATCCTAATGATTTTGATTGCATTATCTGGTAAGCTAGATGTAATTAATTTTAAACAGGTAAACTAAGTTTAGCAAGCATTACTTTTCTTAACGTGCTTTTTCTGGGGAGAGAGGGTACATGTATATTTTATGGTCACTTGGCAAATAAATACATAAAAATAAAACTTGACTTCTCAGTGCAGGCTTTCATACATATTTTTCTATGACTTACAATATTTCAATATACTTGTTCTAGAAAGAAATAGATTTTCTAAAACTTTAGTTATATATTTTTATTATGTGATTCCATTATACTTAAGGAGATATAGTGGGAAATGCAGTATTATGAAAACCAATGAAGAGTAAATGGAGAATTTATGTGTTTGTAGTGTTGAAACATGAAAAATATGTTAGCCCTTTTTTTAACCAATAAGAAAGAACAAGGAAAAGTATGGTTTTAGAAAAATAAACTTAGAGGAAATGTGACATACAATTATGAGTTTCAGTACATGCTTTTACTAATGAACTTGTGAACAGGTCTCCAGAAAAAACACGTTTTTTTTTTCGTTTTTGAATCGTTAATGGCACTGGACATGCTTTAACTATATTGCCACGTGATTTATAAATCAAAAATGATAAAAAAAAAAAAAACTTGGCCAGGTGTAGTGGCTCAGCCTGTAATCCCAGCACTTTGGGGGCTATGGCAGGCAGATCACGAGGGCAGGAGTTCAAGACCAGCCTGGCCACCATGGTGAAACCCCGTGTCTACTGAAAATACAAAAATTAGCTGGGTATGGTGGCACATGCCTGTAATCCCACACTTGGGAGGCTGAGGCAGGAGAACTGCTTGCAGTGAGCCGAGATTGCACCACTGCACTCCAGTTTGGGCTACAGAGTGAGACCCCGTCTCAAATAATAATAACAATAATAATAATAATAATAATAATAATAACTTTCTGGCACTTTCATATTAGAGATGAAGGGAAGTAGTTATAAGGGAATGAAAATAATAGGACTGTTAATAATTTGGGAAACATAATTTCCTATTAAAGTAAAATAAACTTTTATATGCAGGACATAGGACATAAATGCAAGTTCTAAGAAATCTTTTTGTTTGTACTCGCCAAAAGCATATATTATAACTTTAATACTAAATATATCATCCATATTTATTTTTGAAAGATAAACATCCTCAGATATTTTCAAAACCTACAAGCATTGTAAGATCAAGTATTAAAATTATGTAGCTTGTGAGCCAGTATACATTTGATACACTTAACCTATAGCATTTAATTTTAAATGCCATTTTTAACATTCACATTCCCACTGATAGCATACAAAGGTTTCTATTTCTCTACATCCTTGCTGACTTACATTTTGTTTTTTTTGTATGTGTTTTCTTTGTGAATAGCAATCCCAACAGGTGTGAAGTAATATCTCATAATTTTGACCTGTATTTCCCTGATAAATAATGATGTTGAGCATCTTTTCATATACTTGTTTGGCCATTTTTATGTCTTCTTTGGAGAAATGTCCATTAAAGTCTTTTGCTCATTTGTTAATTGAATTGGTTTTGTTTGTTTATTTGTTTGTTGCTTTGGGTTGTATGAGTTGCTTATATTTCATAAATTAACCACTTATCAGATATGTAATTTGCAAATATTTTTATCTCGTTCTGTAGTTTACCTTTTCATTCTGTTGTTTTCTTTGCTGCAAAGGATTTTGTTTGTTTATTTCATATAATCCTTCTTGTCCATTTTTTATGTTATTGTCTATGCTTTTGTTGTTGTGTCTGAGAAATCATTGCAAAGACCACACTCAAGAAATATGTCTCCTATGTTTTCTTTGAGTAGTTTTATAGTTTCAAGACTTATGTTTAAGTCTTTGATCTATTTTGAGTTTATTTTTTTGTAGATTATGTAAGATGGGGTCCAATTTTATTTTTTGTACGTGAATAGCAGCTTTCCCAACACTTGATGAAACAAACTATCTTTTCACCAATGTGTACTATTCTTGGCACCCTTGTCAAACGGTGCTATAGCTATGGAAAACAGTATGGCAGTTCCTCAAAAGTTAAAAAATAGAACTGCCATATGATTGATCAATTCCACTTCTGAACATATATCAAAAATAATTCAGGATTATCAAATCAGGATTTTGAAGAGAAATATGCAGCATTATTCACAATAGGCAAGATACCAAAACAACCCCAGTGTCTACTATCAACAGATGAATAAAGAAAATGTAGTAAATCCATACAATGAAAGAAATTCCGTTATTTGCCAGAACATGGATGAATCTTGAGGAAATTATTCTAAGTGAAATAAGCCAATCACAGAAGGATAAATATTGCATGATTCCACTTAAATGGGGCATCTGTAATAGTCCATCTCAGAGAAGCAGAGAATGCAATAGTGGTTTTCAGGTGCTTGGGTGTGGAGGAAATAAGAAATTTTTATCCAACCTGTGTAAAGCTTCATTTATGCTAGGTGAATAAGTTCTAGGGCTCTGCTGTATAATGAAGTGCCTGCAGTTAAGAGTACAGTACTATGCACTTTAAAATTTGTTAAGAATATAGGTTTTATAATAAGTGTTCTTACCACCCAAATAAAAAGAAAGAAAGGAATAAAGCAAAGAAAGAATAAAAGAAAAGAAAAGAAAGGAACAAAAGGAAATTTTGAGAGTTGTTGGATGTCTATTACCTTGATTGCAATAATTGTACCATGAGTGTTTGCTTATGTCCAAACTCATCAAACTGTACACATTAAATATGTGCAGTTTTTGTATATAAATTATGCCTCAATAAATCTGTTCAAGATAAATAAAATGCAGGCACTTTATATGAGAAGCTTAGGCACATTCACTAATTACTCAAGAATTTTGGAAATGGAGAATTAATTTCATGTTATGAATAGAAATATATCTTTATTAGATGTGCCAGAACTCACATAATTCTTTTGGCATTAGGCTTATTCTTTACAGCCTTTTGATGATTATTTGTTGAGATCTCTCAGCTTGAGTGCACCATGTTCTTTCCAAATGTAATCCATCAAATTTTTTAACCCCATATGAAAAGATTCCCTTATGCCAATTGAAATAAATATTTTGAAATCAAGACGGAGATGTGCAGAAGGGAAAAGGTGGTATGGATTTGTTCTGCCAAATCATTTCACGCAGAATACCTGAGTTATACCCAGCACCTAAGCAAGCCAGGGTAGCTTGCAGGAATTTGGTTTCTAAAGATGGAAAAGACCCCCAAGGAACTGACTTGTATTTTTCATTTAATTCAATTTACAGAAATAGGTTTGAGGGGGTTTAGCAGTTTAATGCTGTATCAAACCACTCCAACACTCAGTAACTTAAGGCAATAAACATTCATTTACGTCACAAATCTCAAGTTTAGCTGGGCGGGATCTACTAGTCTTAGCTAGACTCTTCCATATGTCAGGGGTAGGCTGGAGTTGGCGTGATTTTGAATGGCCTTGGCTGAGCTATCTAAATTCCTTTCCATGTGTCTCATCTTCCAGCAAACTAGCCTTGGTGTGTCCTTCTTACGGATGATAGAGAGCTAAAGAGAGTAAGCCATATTGTACAAGTGATTTTTTAGACCCCGTTTGTCTGAGCAAGTCACATGGCTGACCCCAGAGTTAGAGCGGGGAGGACCTTACAAAGCTTTATGACAAAGGGCGTAGATACAGGAAGAGGTGAAGAATTAGTGCTATTTTGCAATATGCCACTGTGATTGTCCTACAATCATGTTTTCTACAATGAATATGCACACTTTATGTGTGCTCTAATGCTTCCAGAGAGCAGAACTACTTCAAAGCTATTAAAATCTCATAAGAGAGTACAGAGTTAAAGCTGTATTGCCTTATGGCACCATGTCCTATAAACATTGCACTAAAATACTCAAAGTTCATACTGTTGACTAATAATAGGAAAGATGCCATTTGGGAACATTATTCTGATACTGAAGCCTACTGGAACTTTAACCACAATGCAGTTCAGATTTTCATACATGTATCCCTTAGGAGAAATAAAGAAAACTAATTAAATGTTGAATTATTGCTCCCAAGCAACCCATTTGTGAACGATAATGATCTCACCTGGAAGATAAAAGTTTTCAAGTGATCAGGTTCTCCAGCTCATGAAGCATTATCAAACACCTGAGAGTAACATGTAAAAGGCCTTCCTTTAGTTCCTTGGGCTAATTAAGAAGAATGGCGTCTCTAAGGAGTCTTCATGCACCAGGCTTCCACAAGTGCCTCATTGTAGGGTTTTCAGTTATAAGTCATGACTCGCAGCTGCTGGGTTTTGTTCAAGATCATGAAGTTTATTTTCAAGATGTGGTATAAATTTTTCTTCTTAGACTCCATTGCCAAGCAAACACTACCACCATTCAGCTCATAAATTGTACAACACAATAAGCAATTGCACACATTTTTTACTAGTTCTGTTTTCTTCTACCCCATGAAAAGTCTAAAAAATGCCACTTACTATGACTTGCTATTACATGAATTTCGACAGGTTCTACCAATTTTATAGTCTTCTTGTGTCATGAAATTCTAAATTTTCTTCATCTAAAGTATGGTAACCTCACTAAAAATAAAAACATTGTAATATATGTAATTAATATTAATAATGGCTAAAATTTGTTGGGCACTTACTGCTTGGATGATTTTACGTCCATATAATATATGTTATATATCTGATGTATATTACACATGTTATGTATATGTTATTTATATATAACAGATATAAAAAAATTATGTTACTTGATTTTTGCAGCAATTCTAAACAAGGGTATAATAATTATCAGGATATTTAAGCTCAGAGCAACATGTTTCTAACAGATTGGATCTTGTAGATCAAGGGAAAGAGTGATTGTGCTCAGCTTGGGAGCCATTTCCTATGTTATCTGGAAATCGACTCCACATAGAAATCTAGGAAGATTGTAGGACTCATCTCCTTTGTTACTTTTCTGTGTACCACAGCCCTATACTGCCTCTTGTTCAATGTCTGAAAACTGTTGTTTTACATATTCCTTCCAGTTATTTATTTATTTATTTATTACAAAAACAATAAGTTTAGTACCTGTTACTGGGGCATGGCAGAAGCCATTTAACTTTTCCAAGTAGAAGGAAGATATAAAGAATTTTGAAAGGGCCAATTAACAGTATCTACCACACCTTTCCATTCTGATTTTGTCTTTGAAACTCTTTTTTGGACCACCAAGGACTACATAAATCGAATGAAATGATAAGAATTATTTCAGTTCATTAGAAAATACAGATGTTTTGTTACCACAAAAGCCAAACATAACTCTTAAATTAAAAATCAACATCAGACTTCCAGGTAAAAAAATGCAGAGTAATTAAGAGTTAATTGTCTAATGCTCCACAGTCCTTGAGGTCCGTCTTACCTTAACATTTCAGGCTTAGCGAATACTAGTCCAGATCTTATGCATGGGGTGATTTGGGGGCAGTCATTTTTTCTGTGCCTGTTAATACCTTCATGGTGACACAATTTAGCATTATGCTCTTCTCTCTCTCTTTAGCTTTGAATTTCAAGTTATCAAATTATACACTAATCCTTGGCAACCATTTCAAACCATCTTTCTCTGAAATGTGCTGGGCTCTTTACAGATGTCAATCTGAATATTCCTTCAACTTAGGAAATACTGTTAATATTATGTATTCAAATCATTTCTCTGCTCAATTTGTTGATTTCTATCTGTTAGGAGATCCAATATTTTTTTATGTTGTTTCATTTTCATCTTGCCCCAATGTCAACTATTTTCCCACAAATTGTTTGGATTTCTTAGCCTTCTTCTCAGCATTTTCTACAATTATCTCAAGTCATTCTTCTACGTTATCATCTCAATTTTAAGGTATATTTCATTTAAGGAGTGAGAAGTGTGTAGCATTTTTTTACCTGGAAGTCTGATGCTGATTTTTAACTAAGAGTTAAGTTTGGATTTTGTGGTCATAAAACATCTATTTTTCCTAAAGAACTGAAATAATTCTTATCATTTAATTACATTTATGTAGGCTTAGTTGCCAACACGTTTAATACACTAGCTCTTCTAAACCTGATTTTCTGTATAAGTGTCTATCCCCAAACTTGTATAACATGATGTTATTTTAATTTAGTGTTAGTGACTCGGTGTACTTCTTGCTTTCGACTGTAAGCCAATTCAAGTTCTGTTTGGAGTTAAGTAAAGTATGCAATTTAAAAACAAAATCACTTTCTTGGAAACAAAATGATATACCCTAAATCCCTATTATAACAACAGCTTCTCAGCCAACTGTCAAAATATTTTCTCCCACCATCATAAAGGGGCTCAAAATATTTTAATTTTGTGGCTTTTTAAAACCAAAGGAAATTAAATTAAAAAGTTCAAATAAGCACACATGATCCAACCAAATAGTCACTTTTATAGAATCCTTCAAATAGAAGTTTAGTTCACAAGTGGAGACCCATTACTATGTATTTTAAGTTTTTTTGATCTGGTCATTATGCCCTTAGTTTACAAGAAGAGATGGAAAAAACAGCTCTGTCAAAATTACTTAGAGAGATGTCAATGAAGATGAAATTCCTTCTGTCAATCTGATTTGTCTTCATGAAAATCTAAGGAAGAAATTTTGCTGAAGTTACAGTATTGACAAAGGGTGAAACTACCTCTGAGAATAACATTTTAATCCTAAGAACTGAGACTCGCAAGTAGTATGTTTCCCTTTCTGGTTTGACTATTCAGAAATTCCAAACAACACTGTGACCTATTTCTATCAACTATTTGGGATTGGGATTGCATGCTGTATATTTCCAGTATTGGTCTTTCTCTGACTCCATTTTTATTCCCATTTTTCATTTTTCTTTTTGTAATTTATTTACTTTTTCATTTGAAGGCTCTAACACATGTAAAAATACTTAGAGTTTGGCCTAATAAATAAATCAAATACCTAACCATTCATTCCATCACAGGTAGGGTAAGAATCTATACTTAAAATTTTATTAATGAAATGGATAAAATTATAAAGCCACTTCAATCAAAACAAAACTTATATGTTGATTTATCTCAGGCCCCTTTAGAGTACCAAAAAAAAAAAAAAAAGAAAAGAAAAAAAGAAACATATTAATACACAACAAAGACATTTTAAAATATACTACTGTTTTATGTATATTATTTCTGTCAAATAATATACATAATGCCTTAAACGATAAGGGCAAATTCCTATGATGTTACAAGTAACCTAATGGAATGCAAGAGTCTATTACTTGCATTAGTAATCTTAATTTAGTTTCTATAATATGAATAGAAAATATCTTCAAGTAAATACTTCAAATGTTAAATGTTACTCATAATTGGTGTGACTGCAGATCATTTGTATTTTGTCTTGGTTTTACAGTTTTCATACATTCTACCATGAATATCTATTACTTTTATTAATAGAAACATATGGGGCAGAGCAAGATGGCCGAATAAGAACAGCTCCAATCTCCAGCTCCCAGTGCCAGCGACACAGAAGACAGGTGATTACTGCATTTTCAACTGGAGGTACTGGGTTCATCTCATGGGAGTGCCGGACGATGTGGCTGGCTCGCTGCAGCCCCACTCAGCCAGAGTTGAGCAGTGGGTGAGGCACGCCTCACCCGGGAAGTGCAAGAGTGAAGGGGATCCCTTTTCCCAGCCAGGGGAACTGAGACACACAACACCTGGAAAATCGGCAACTCCCACCCCAATACTGTGCTTTTACCAAGGGTCTTAGCGAAACGGGCACACACCAGGAGATTATATCCCACACCTGGCCAGGAGGGTCCCACGCCCCATGGAGCCTCCTCATTGCTAGCACAGCAGTCTGTGATTCAACGGCAGCAGTGAGGCTGGGCGGGGCTACTGCCATTGCTGGAGGCCAGCAGGTAAACAAAGCTGCTGGGAAGCTCGAGCTGGGTGGAGCTCACAGCAGCTCAAGGACGCCTGCCTGTCTCTGTAGACTCCACCTCTGGGACAGGCACAGCTAAACAACAACAACAACAACAACAACAAAAGCAAGCAGAAACCTCTGCAGAGCACAAACACCTGTCTGACAGCTTTGAAGAGAGCAGTGATCTCCCAACATGATGTTGAGATCTCAGAATGAACAGATCGCCTGCTCAAGTGGGTCCCTGACCCCCGAGTAACCTAACTGGGAGACATCCCTACCAGGGGCAGGACTGACACCCCACACCTCACACGTGTGGAGTACACCCTGAGAGGAAGCTTCCAAAGCAAGAATCAGACAGGTACACTGCTGTTCAGCAATATTCTATCTTCTGCAGCCTCTGCTGCTGATACCCAGGCAACAGGGTCTGAGTGGACCTCAAGCAATCTCCAACAGACTCACAGCTGAGGGTCCGACTGTTAGAAGGAAACTAACAAACAGGAAGGACACCCACACCAAAACCCCATCAGTACGTCACCAACATCAAAGACCAGAGGCAGGCAAAACCACACAAAGATGGGGAAAAAGCAGGGCAGAAAGCTGGAAATTCAAAAATTAGAGCCAAGATCTCCCCTGCAAAGGAGCAGCTCATCACCAGCAATGGATCAAATCTGACGAGAATGACTTAGACAAGATGAGATGAAGGCTTCAGTCCATCAAACTTTCAGAGCTGCTGAGGAATTATGTACCCAGTGCAAAAAAACCAAAAATCTTGAAAAGAGTGGAAGAATTGATAACTAGAATAATAATGCAGAGAAGGCCATAACCAACTGAAACTGACTAACAGAGATGAAAACCATGACACCAGAAATACATGACAAATGCACAAGCTTCAGTAACCGACTGATCAACTGGAAGAAAGAGTATCAGCAAATTGAGGACTCCAAATAAATGAAATGAAGTGTGAGAAGAGAAACCTAAAGAAAATAAGAAAGAAATGAACAAAGCCTGCAAGAAAAGTGGGATTATGTAAAAGACTAAATCTATCGCCTGATTGGGGTGCCTTGAAAGTGAGGGGAAAATGGAACTGCTGGAAAAACACTCTTTCAGATATCATCCAGGAGAACTTCCCCAACCTAGTAGGGCAGGCCAACATTCAAATCCAGGAAATATGCAGAGAACGCCACAAAGATACCTCAGAAGAGCAACCTAAGACAATAATTGCCAGATTCACCAAAGTTGAAATGAAGGAAAATATTAAGGGCAGCCAGAGAGAAAGGTCGGTTTCCATGCGAAGCCCATCAGACTAACAGCAGATCTCTCGGCAGAAACTCTTACAAGCCAGTAGAAGACAGTGGGGCCAATATTCAACATTCTTAAAGAAAGAATTTTAAACCCAGAATTTCATCCAGCCAAACTAAGTTTCATAAGTGAAGGAGAAATAAAATTCTACAGATAAGCAAATGCTTAGAGATTTTGTCACCACCAGGCCTGCCTTTACAAGAGACCCTGCAGGAAGCACTAAACATGGAAAGTACCAACCGGGTACCAGCCGCTAGTAAAAATATGCCAAAATGTAAAGACCATCGAGGCTAGAAGAAACTGCATCAACTAACGAGCAAAATAACCAGTTAATATCATATAATGGCAGGATCAAGTTCACACAACAATCTAACTCAAATGTAAATGGACTAAAATGTCTAATTAAAAGATACAGACTGGCAAACTGGATAAAGAGCTCAAGATCCATCAGTTTGTCAGACTAGGAGACCACTTCATGCAGAGACATACATAGGTCAAAATAAAGGTATGGAGGAAGATCACACAAATGGAGAACAAAAGAAAGCAAGGGTTGCAATACTAGTCTCTGACAAAACAGACTTTTAAACCATCAAAGATCAAAAGAGACAAAGAAGGCCACACGGTAAAGGGATCAATTCAACAGAAGAGCTTTAATCTCATCCTAACATATGCACCCAACACAGGAGCACCCAGATTCATAAAAGCAAGTCCCAGAGACTTACAAAGAGACTTAGACTTACACACACAATGGGAGACTTCAACACCCCCACCGTCAACATTAGATGATCAACTTAGACAGAAAGTTAGACAAGGATATCCAGGAATTGAACTCATCTTCTGCAGCAAGCGCAGACCTAATAGACATCTACAGAACTCCACCCAAATCAACAGAATATACATTCTTTTCTCAGCACCACATCACACCTTTATTCCAAAATTGACCACATAGTTGAAGCAAGCACTCCCTCAAAGCAAATGTAAAGAACAGAAATTATAACAAACTGTCTTAGACCACAGCAATCAAACTAGACTCAGGACTCAAGAAACTCAATCAAAAATCACTCAACTACGGGAGATAACCTGCCCTGAATGACTACTGGGTACATAATGAAATGAAGAGAAATAAAGATGTTCTTTGAACCAAATGAGGTTCTAAATATACAATTCTTACCAGAATATTCTATGATTAATACTTAAAGCAGGTGTACAGGAAATTTATAAAGCACTAAATGCCCACAAGAGAAAGCTGGAAAGATCTTAAAATTGACACTCTAACATCACAAATTAAAAGAACCAGGAGAAGCAAGAGCAAACACATTCAAAGGCTAGCAGAAGGCAAGAAATAACTACACTAGAGCAGAACTGAAGGAGGTAGATCAAAACCCTCCAAAAAATCAATGAATCCAGGAGTTGTTTTTGAAAAGATCAACAAAATTGATAGACCGCTAGCAAGACTAATAAAGAAGAAAAAGAGAGAAGAATCAAATAGGTGCAATAAAAAAAAATCATAAGGATATCACCATCAATCTACAGAAATACAACCAACATCAGAGAATACCATAAACACCTCTATGCAACAAACTAGAAAACCCAGGAAGAAATGATAATTTCCCTGGACAATTTACACTTCCCAAGATCAAACCAGGAAGAAGAATTCCTGAATGACCAATAGTAGGCTCTGAAATGAGGCACACCACAGCCTACCAACCAAAAAAAGTCCAGGATCAGGATGGATTCAGCTGAATTGTACCAGAGGGTACAAGGAAGAGCTGGCACCATTCCTTCTGAAACTATTCCTGAGACAGAAAAAGAGGGAATCCTCAACACATTTTATGAGGCCAACGTCATCCTGATACCAAAGCCTGGCAGAGACACAACAAAAAGAGAATTTAGACCAATATGCCTGATGAACATCGATGCAAAAATCCTCAATAAAATACTGGCAAACCGATCCAGCAGCACATCAAAAGCTTATCCACTATGATAAGGGTTTCATCCCTGATGCAAGGCTGGTTCAACATATGCAAATCAATAAACATAATCCAGCATATAAACAGAACCAAAGACAAAACTACGATTATCTCAAGAGATGCAGAAAAAGGCTTTGACAAAATTGAACTGCCCTCATGCTAAAAAACGCCAATAAATTCGGTATTGATGGAATGTATCTCAAAATAATAAGAGTTCTTATGACAAACCCACAGCCAATATCATACTGAATGGGCAAAACTGGAAGTATTCCTTTGAAAACTGGTAATAAAGACAGGGATGCCCTCTTACCACTCCTATTCAACATAGTGTTGAAGTTCTGGCTAGGCAATCAGGCAAGAGAAAGAAATCAAGGGTATTCAGTTAGAAAAAAAGAAGAAGTCAAATTGTCCTGTTTGCAGACGATTACGATTGTATATTTAGAAAACCCCATTGTCTCAGCCCAAATCTCCTTAAGCTGATAAGAAACTTCAGCAAAGTCTCAGGATACAAAATCAATGTGCAAAATCACAAGCATTCAGATACACCAGTAACAGATACAGGGAGCCAAATCATGAATGAACTTCCATTCACAATTGCTTCAAAGAGAATAAAAATACCTAGAATCCAACTTACAAGTGGGATGTAAAAGGACCTCAAGGAGAACTACAAACCACTGCTCAGTGAAATAAAGAGGACACAAACAAATGGAAGAATATAATACCATGCTCGCGGGATAGGAAGAATCGATCGTGAAATGGCCATACTGCCCAAGGTAATTTATAGATTCAATGCCATCCCCATCAAGCTACCAATGAGTTTCTTCACAGAATTGGAAAAACTGCTTTAAAGTTCATATGAACCAAAAGAGCCCTCATGATCTCCCCAAGATAACTTCTAAGTCAAAAGAATAAAGGCATCACGCTACCTGACTTCAAACTCTACTACAAGTACAGTAACTAAAACAGCAATGGTACTGGTACTAAACAGAGATACAGACTAATGAACAGAACAGAGTCCTCAGAAATAATACCACACATCTACAGCCATCTGATCTTTGACAAACCTGGAGAAAAACAAGAAATGGGGAAGATTCCCTATTTAATAAATGGTGCTGGAAAATTACAGCCATAAGTAGAAAGCTGAACCGATTCTTCCTTACTCCCATAACAAAATTAATTCAAGATGGATTAGAGACTTAAATGTTAGACCTAATGCCATAAAAAACCTCAGGAAGAAAACCTAGGTAATACCATTCATAGACATAGGCATGGGCAAGAACTTCATGTCTAAAAACACCAAAAGGATAATGACATTAGATTGATGGACAGCAAAGAAACTACTCATCAGAGTGAACAGGTACTCACAGAATGGGAGAAAAATTTTTGCAATCTACCTATCTGACAAAGGGCTAATATCCAGAACCTGCTAAAGAACTCAAACAAATTTACAAGAAAAAACAGCCCCATCAAAAGGGCAAAGGATGGTGAACAGACATTTCTCAAAAGAAGACATTCATACAGCCAACAGACACATGAAAAATGCTCTCATCATCACTGGCCACTGAGAAATGCAAATCAAAACTAATAGTCAGATACCATCTGACACCAGTTAGAATGGCAATCATTAAAAAGTCAGGAACAACAGGTGCTGGAGAGGATGTGGAGAAATAGAACACTTTTTACACTGTTGGTGGGATTGTAAACCAGTTCAACCATTAGAAAACAGCATGGCAATTCCTCATGATCTAGAACTAGAAGCACCATACAGACCAGCCATCCCATCCCATTACTGGCATATAAATTCAAAGGATTATAAATCATGCTACTATAAAGACACATGCACACGATGTTTATTGTGGCACTATTCAATAGCAAAGACTTGGAATCAACCCAAATGTTCATCAGTGACAGACTGGATTAAGAAAAAATGTATAATACTTTATAATGGTGATGTATGTGATCACAAGGCTGGGTCAGGATCGAGACCATCCTGGCTAACACTGTGAACCCCGTCTCTACTAAAAATACAAAAACTAGCCGGCGAGTGGCGTGGCTTCAGTCCCAGCTACTCTGAGAGGCTGAGGCAGGAGAATGGCGCGGAACCCGGGAGGCGGAGCTTGCAGTGAGCTGGAGATCCGCCACTGCACTCCAGCCTGGCGTGGCAGAGCTGCAGACCTGTCTCAAAAAAAAAAAAAAAAAAAAAAAGAAATGTGGCACACATACACCAATGGAATACCATGCAGCCATAAAAAGGATGAGTTTGTGTCCTTTGTAGGGACATGATGCAGTTGAAACCATCATTCTCAGCAAACTATTGCAAAGAACAGAAACCAAACACCGCATGTTCTCACTCATAGGTGGGAACTGAACAATGAGATCACTTGGACTCGGGAAGGGGAACATCACACACCGGGGCCTATCATGGGGAGGGGGAAGGGGGGAGAGATTGCATTGGGAGTTATACCTGATGTAAATTACTAGTTGATGGGTGCTGACGAGTTGATGGGTGCAGCACACCAACATGGCACAAGTATACATATGTAACAAACCTGCACATTATGCACATGTACCCTAGAACTTAAAGTATAATAATAATAAAAAAATAAAAAAATTAAAAATAAAAATAATCAATAGAAACATATACCATTTTAAGTCACCTTTTAATTTTCAGTTTTCTGCCATAATCTTGAAACATGCTTTGTGGAAACAGATATTAGTATTATTTGTCACCTTAAGTCATTTACTTAAACCCTATTCCTTCTATTCACACACAAAAAATGTCTACCTTGTTAAGCTTACTAAGGAAAATATAAGATTTTAACTTTCAAAGAAATTGTTGTTTTCCTGCAAAAATATCCAGAGAGGGTTCTCTTTTAGTCACAACAGTCAGGGTGATTTCTTTGTCACAAAGATGAAAATCTAAAGTGTTAAAGTCTTATGTCTAGGGACTCAAAATGATCACTTGAGCTCAGGAATTTTCTGTGACTCGTGAAATAAGAAAGGTGACCCGAATTTTGATCATACTGACTATTTTGGAAACAAGACTTATTTTATAGAGTGCCAACACTAAAGAAGTTGAACTTTTCAACACTATTTAATTTTACACTTTTACTTCAATGGCTTTCACATTCTTAAAAAGGTAGTGTGAAAAATCTGTTAGTGCGAGAGATGTCATGATTACAAAGCTGCCATTTCCTCTCATGGATAATTATACTGATTCCATTTCCATATTATTCTCTGCTGTTGACATTAGTATCATGTCTCACATGTTGAGAACATAAAGAGTATATTTTATTTCAAAGGAGATAAAAACAAGAGATGAATTGTAATTGCTCATGTTGAGTTATGAGTAACTTTTTCTCCTCGGCAAAATGAGTACTATTTTTAGACCAGCTCCCAGTTCATTGAGCACTTGGTAATTTCTTTTACTTGGTCTTAATGTTTTCTTCACAATAAAAATATACTCTCTTAAGTGTGGGATGAATATGTTTTCTTTCTTTTGTTGTCTAGTCTACATTTATAGCTAAATTATTGCTTTTCAAGGACTTTGTTTTAGCTGTGTGTGTGTGTGTGTGTGTGTGTGTGTGTGTGTCAGGAAAACAAAACCAAAGAATTCTAAACAAAAAGTGTGTTGTTACATCTAATTATTTTACTATTGCCAATAGTGTGAGACATCAAAATTTTAAAAAATTTTAAAAGAGTTATTATTTTATCTATAACATTAAGCTGTTCTACATTCCCAACATTTGATGGTGTGTTTGAATATCCAGGTATGGGCACAGTGAAAACAATTTTAGTTAACATTTTTTTTTTTTGGCACTAGAATTAATAACAACTGTAAACAATATTAGCTGATTATCACTTTTTTCTCCTTCATTTGTTATCAAAAGTCTCTGGACTTGTAATTCCATGAGAACACCTTAAGATTGTTCAGATTCTTTCTCCAAAGATAATTTTATTTTATTTTAAAACATGCTATCAAACAGCATTACTTGCTAAAGATAAATCTTTTGTGAAAAGAAGAGTTAATTGGTGTGGCAAACTTCATTGTTGTCTTCTTTTAAGTAATTGCAACAGCCACCACCAATCTTTAGCAACCACCACCCTGATCAGTCAGCAGCCATTAACATCAAGGCAAGACACTCCACCAGCATAAAGATTATAGCTCTCCAAAGGCTCAGGTGACTGTTAGCCTTTTTCAGCAATAAAGCATTTTAAATTTAATTTCAAAAATATGCTGAAAACAAATTATGCTTTTAGGGTTTTTAAGTCTCTGTAAAATAAAAACATTTATTGAAGTGATATTTGACTAGCATTTTCCCTGGTATGACTCACACCAAATGTATATAAATAAAAGTGAGGGAATTTCCTATCTTTGGGAATTCTTGGGCACTTAAAAAACACTGCTTCTAGTCTCAACCTTTTTGCCTCTTAAAATTCATTCAAGGATTTGGACTCTGCTTCTAATATTTTGTGAACGATGGAAGAAGCTAAGCATGTTTGAAAAAAAAAAAAAAAAGGAAGAAGCTTAGCATCATGTTTAAAAATGGTGCTCCTTTTGCCGAGGAGAAATATTTATTTGCATGTTTGAAAAAGGCCAAAGGTCAGATTGTGTTTATAAACTTTAAACCACTGCTCTTGCAGTTTCACAGCTGTTATCCGCCACCCCCCCCCCCCCCCCCCCCACCCCCTCCCCACCCAGTAGTAATACTTCTTTTGCCTGAAAATTGACTTTCAAAGATCATCATATTATCTTTTATTTCTCTTTGGAATACAGATTCTTAAACAAATTGCCTTTTCTTTTTCTTTTTTTTTTTTTTTTTTGGTTCATGAACTCTCAAATGTCCACAAATAGGGGAACATCCATCTTATTTTCCCCATCTTACAAAAGGCAAAGAAAATGAAAACTTGCTATTCCTCATTTTCCTTTTGTTGTCCCTTACAACCAAACTTCCCAAGTTTTGCTACTCACAATCTCGGATTCATAATGTCAAATCTCATAATCTTAAATAAACCTCACAAAATTTCAAAGTTTCTCCTTTTATTCTCTCTTGAATCATTCTAACTAACTGACTTTCATCTCTGCCATTCCACTAAAACTACTTCTGTCAAGGTCCATTACCTCTCCGTAGTTAACTCCATGGCCATCACTGTCTTCAACATGATTGACCTACCCGCTGCTTTCAACACAGCTGATCCTTTACACCAGGGTGTCCAATCTTTTTGCTTCCCTGGGCCTCACTGGAAGAGTTATCTTGGGCCACAGGTAGAATACACTAACACCAACAATAGCTGATGAGCTAAAAAACAATCACAAAAAGCCCCATAAGGTTTTAAGAAAGTTTACAAATTTGTGTAGCGCTGCATTCAAAGCCGTCCTGGGCCGCATGCGACCCACAGGCTGTGGGTTGGACAAGCTTGCTTTAGGCCCTAAGAAACTTTTCTTTTAGCTTTTAGGAGTTTTACTACTACCTAGTTTCTTTTGCTAACTCCTCCTCCTTTCTCTGACAACTAAAGAGTGGAATGACCCAGACTCAGCCCTTGAACCTCTTCTCTTCTCTCTATACCTTTTACTTTTATGAGTTCATCTAATTCATTGATTTAAATCCTTTCTATATACCAGTGATGCCCAAATGTATTCATCATGTCTGAAACTCTCCCTTAAATGCCACACTTATGTAACCTATTGCCTCATCTAAATCTCTCTGAACTTCTAACGGGAAACTCAACCTTTAATGTCTAAACTTGCCCCGCTATTGTTTTTCCAGTCTCAATTAATGGCCACTCCAGCCTTCCAGTTGATAAAGCCAAAAAAGCTTGGAGTCACACTATATACTCTCATATTTCACATTCACTTAATCAGCAAATTCTATTAGAATTTCTTTCTAAACACATCCAGCGCTATTGACAGGATCCCCAGCAGGCATTATCTTTTAGCTGGATCATCATATGATAACCTCCAAAACGGTCTTTCCGCTTCTGTTCTTGTGCCCTTATTTTCCAAAATGCAAGAGATCTTCTTAAAATAAGAGGAAAACCATGTTGCTTTTCTATTCAGAACTTGCTAATGGCTTTCTTTCTTAGCGTAATAGAAATGTTCTTATTATGACTGAAAGATCCTAAAATTAGGCTACGCTGGCCTCCTTAACCTCTATCTCAGATCAATAGCTCACACTGACCTCCTGGATTTTCCTCGGATACTCTAGGTATGCTTCTGCCTCAGAGCTTTTGTGTTTGCTTCTTCCTTTGTCTGGAATGCTCTGCTCCCAGGTATTCATATAGCTTCCTTTCTCATCTTGTTCAGGTCTTTACTGAAGTGTCACACTTTCAATGTCACCTTCCCTGGATGCTCTATTTAAAATTTCATCTCCACAGGTTCCCTGTCCTATCTCTCTACTTTATTTTCTTACTTAGCAGACATCACCATCTAACATAGTATACATTTAAAATTTTGACTTGCTTGTCAGTCTCTCTCAAAACAATAATGTAAGTCTGAGTTTCATCTCTTTTGTTCAGATCTGTATCAACATAACCTAAAACTGTTTAAAACATGTTGGGTACAAAATAAATATTTGTAGAATGATTGAATGAATGAATGCACACAAAATTATGACAAATGTAGCATACTTTTAAACTTTGAAGTGAATTATGTTATTTTGGGATAGTAATTTTTTCTTCCAACATATTTTGTATCCACTGATATTAAATTTAGGTTTTATTAGATTGTACTTCCATTACCTTACACAAAATACTCAAAACAGACACTTCATAGCATTTCTTGGATTCACAAAATGTTTTGCACACACATAAATGGAAATGAAGAGATGTGTTAGGAGACATAAACAGAGTAAGAATCAGCAGGTTAAAATTTTAAATTGTATCACATAATATAATGTAAAAATAACTGAATTAAATTGATAGGTAAGAGAGTGGATACAAAATAATATAGAAACTCCCCTTGCCTTAGGCAATAAAATAGAATTGTTGAAGAGCTTTGCACAGAGACGTCTTGAAAACTTTAGATGGTACCAAAACAATATCCTGAGAAGGATTTTCTTTATGGGTATACTGTCCATTGAGACCATTTTCTAGGAAGAATATCGGATCTACTTGTAATTGTACATAAATACTTTAAGTAATCTAATTTTTTTCTCCAAGAGAAGGGCTAACTAATGGCCAATATATGCCCTTGTTCTATTCCTTGGACCAAGATTCTGCCTTCTCTAGGCAGACTGGATGGGACATTGTGGATTTGTTCTGGATTATTCAGGAGTATCAGTTGGCTAGTCTATGGAGAACATGGAGGGGAGTCAGGACAGGAGTTTTAGTTTCAGTTCTTTTTTCCCCTCCCTTCCTTTGTCCACCATGCATTCTTCAATATACAATGTTTGACAACCGTAATAGTTTGTTAATGACACATTTGAAAGTTGTGGGGTCAAATTCATTTTGTATGTGAAATAGCTTTTTAAGGTCTTAATTGGGAAATTATACTATGATTGTTTGCCAGGGATGTTGTGGAAAGAATTCTTGAATTGTATGAGAGGTTGGACTAAATATATCCTTCAACTTCAATTCTAAGCTTCTAGATTTGATTATCTTTAAAAGTTTTTTATTTACACATTGCACTTTAGTGTTCATGCAAGGAAATGGAATTTCATTCCTTAACCTTATTTATAATTTCTTTGTAATAGAAATCTATAGCAGAAAAAAACATTTTTTACTCTATGAATTTTGGATGAATAAAAATAGAGGCTGGAAGCAATTGGCAGTTGGTTTCTATAGGAAAAAAGCTAGAATATTTTAAAATATAAATTACATGTCACAGAAAATGTATTAAAGACAGAAACCTGGCTCTAGTTGAAGAGCAATATAATGTATCACTTGGCCCAGATTTGTTCCCTTCTAAGAAAGAAGGTGGCAGAATATGAATTGTTCTCTGAAAATGTAGATTAAAAAGTAAAATGCATTTTGATGTGTACATATATCAACAGATTTATTAATGAAAACAGGAAACTAGCAATTGGACCCCTGGGAAAAAAAAATACGGTGTAGTATTTGGGTCACAGCATGATAAATATATATATAAAAAAAGTTCCTAAAAATCAGTCTCTGAGCATTATACAGATTTTGAGCCATTTATTGTTATTCTTTGTAGATCTCATATAACATGAATAAGAAACTTTAGACATTAAAGAAAAACTAAATATAAAATTATTTTAGGTTAAAAAGTGTATGTTGTTGCCATGTGGAGGACAAAACAACATGACTGAATTTTTACCTTTCCAATTAGCTAATTTGGATTTGTGTAGATATGACCAATATTATCTGGCAGCTGAAGGAATTATTGCCTTGTTTCTTGTCTTTTTTTTTGGCTGAGAAATTTAAGCTAAGCTATAATAGAAGTCAGCTATTTTCTAAACCAAGAAATTTTTAGAAAGGAATGAATGTTTTATTCTAACCAAATATAAAATTGAGCCTGGTGAATTTTCTAAAGCAAAATCATTTAAAGAAATCTTCCTCTGTTTGATTTGTTATGTATTGGTTGTGAGATCAGTAGATAAAAACATTATTCATTAAGCAAGAATGATGACAGGCATGATGATGCATAATGAAACTTCAAGTAATTTAATATCTTAACAGTTGGAAAATAATGAATTCCAATCATTATTTAAGCATTACAGCTAACATTGAACTCAGCCCTTATGCAAGTAAATGCTTTATGTGGTCAATAGGCTCAATGAATTCAGCTATCTGCATCTGAGAGTATAAACAAAATGTGCATACATCTGACTATGTGTGTATCACATATATTATTATGATTGTTTAAAATTAATTTAAGATAAATTTGTTAGAAAAATAATGCAGAAAGTGGATTAGTTTCATAAGACATTATCAAGACATGTATGTAATATCACAGAAGTAAATATATTCAATAAATTAAAATATGTAATTTTAGATCCCTTATATTAATTTTTAAATGGCATCTAGATTAGTCACACCTGAAGGATTTACTCCCAGACTCTTGAGTCAATTTTTTTCTGTTTTTGTTTTTTTTAAATACCACTTAAGTCAGATTTTTATAACTTTCAACCACAAATCTTGACTTCAAAAGTTGGTTACTCTACAATAAGCATATAATACTTCTTTTGTACTAATTTATTTTAAGAGTATAAAATTGCCAGGGTATTTTATATCATCTTTTTTAGTCTTTTCTCCCCAGTGGACTAAGTCTCCTAGCCTTATCCATCAAATGAATGTAAGTATTCAAAACATTGTTCATCTGCTTTTTGTTGAGAGGACGGGGACATACATCTTCAAGTAGAGTCAATTCCTCACTCTTGTTTCCGACACTGTAGATGCCTCTTTTGTATAACTTCATGAGACACTATAATTATTTATTAATCTCTCTATATGTCCCTGAATACTATGAGCTTCCCAGTCAGCTGTCAGTGTCTGGCACATCTTTAGTGCTCAGATTTTTTTGACTACAGGAACAAATAAATTGATTAATTTATTATATTTAATTGAATAAAGACTGACCCAACAATTAGTAGTTTTTGGATTCAGAGTAATTTTCTTAAACATGGGACACCTGGTTTTATGTAAAATGATGCTGATGTATAGTTAAGAAATTTTGTGCAAGACATATGCAAAAAAAAATGCATTTATTACATGGATAGTTTCTGTTTGCTAACCAAATTACAAGTCATTGACTTTTCACAGGAAAAAAAAAATATTGTGGAAGCAACTTTGGAACTCTGTGATAGGCAGGATTTGGAGAGCTCAAAAGGAGACAGGAAGACAAAGAAATTTTGGAACTTTTTAGAGACTGATAGCATGGCTGTGACCGAAATGCTGATAATGATATGGACTGTGAAGTCCAGGCTGCCAAAGCCTCAGATGGAAATGAGAAACTTCTTGGGAACTGGAGTATATTAGTCCATTTGCACACTGCCAGACATACCAGAGACTAGGTAATTTATAAAGAAAAGAGGTTTAATTGACTCACAGTGCTGCATTGCCTGAGAGGCCTCAGGAAACTTACAGTCATGGCGGAAGGGGAAGCAGGCCAGTCTTACATAGCAGCAGACAAGAGAGAGCATGTGATAGCAAGGAAAACTTCCTTATCAAATCATCAGATGTCATGAGAACTCACTCACTGTCACAAGAACCACATGGGGGAACCTGCCCCCATGATCCAATAATCTCCCACCAGGTTCTCCCTCAACACGTGGGGATTATTGGGATCACAATTCATGATGAGATTTGGGTGAGGACACAGCCAAACCATATCATGGAGCAAAAGTCACAAATGTTATGTCTTAGCAAAGAGTTTGGCTGTATTCTGTTCATGCCCTCAGGATCTGTGGAAGTTTGAATTTGAGAGTATTTAGGGTATCTGGTGGAAGAAATTTCTAAGCAGCAAAACATTCAAGATTTGACCTGGCTGCTTCTAACAACCTATACTCAGAGGTAGGAGTGAAGAAAAGACTTAAAGTGAAAACCCATATTTGAAGACGAAGCAGAGCATAAAAGTTTGTGGGAAATGTGCAGGCTGGCCATGTGGAAAAGAAAGCAAAAGCTTTTTCAAGCAAGGAATTCAAGCAGGCTGTGGAGCAAACACTTGCTAGAAATACTTGTGTAACTAAAAAGGAGCCAAGTGCTAATATCCAGGAAAATACCTCAAAAGCATTTTAGAGACTTTTATGGCAGCCCCTTCTACAACAGGCCCAGAGGTCAAGGAGGAAAAAATGGTTTCATGAGCCCGATCCAGGCCTCAACTGCCCTATGGAGTCTTGGGACACTGCTCCCTGCATCCTGGCTGCTTTCAGCTCCAGCTCCAGCCAGGGCTCAAAGAGGTTCTAGTAGAGCTTGAGTTGCCAATTTGGAGAATACAAGTCATAAGCCTTGACAATTTCCACGTGGTGTTAAACCTGTAGGTGCACAGAATGCAAGAGTGATGAATGCTTGGAAGTCTATGCCTAGGTTTCAAAAGGTGTATGAAAAAGCCTGAGTACCCATGAAGAAGCCTCCTGTAGGAGTGGAGCCCTAATGGAGAACCTCTACTAGGGTAATGCAAAGGGTAAAAGTGGGGTTGGAACCCCTACATAAAGTCCCCAGTGAGCCAGGGCCTAGTGGAACTGTGAGAAGGGTGCCACCATCCTCAAGACCTGAGAATGGTAGATCTATCAACAGTTTGACACTGTACCTAGAAAAGCCACAAGTACTCAACTCCAGCCCATGACAGAAGCTGTGGGCTGTACCATGCAAAGCCATGGGGCTGAAATGCCCAAGACTTTGGTAGCCCACCCCTTGCACCAGTGTGCCCTGGATATGGAGGATAATGAGCCAAAGGAGATTATGTTGGAGTTTTAAGATTTAATACCACGTTGATGTGTTTCAAACCTATGTGGAGCTTGTAGCCCCTTTCTTTTGGCTGATTTCTCCCTTTCGGAATGGCAATGTTTACTCAATGCCTGTACCTCCATTGTATCTTGAAAGTACATAACTTGCGTTTAATTTTACAGGCTCATACACGGAAGGAATTTGCCTTGTCTCAGACGAGACTTTGGACTTTAAAGTGAATGCTGAAATGAGTTAAGGCATTGAGGGACTATTGGGAAGACACTGTTGCATTTTGCAGTGGAGAAGGACATAATATTTGGAGGGGGGTCAAGGTTGCAATGATATTGTTTGTATATTTGTCCCTGCTTATGTCTTATATTTAAATATAATCCCTAATGTTGAAAGTGGGGCCCGGTAGGCAGCGTTCGGGTCATGGAGGCAGATCCCTCAGGGCTTGGCGCTGTCTTCACAATGGTTAGTGAGTTCTCATGAGATATGGCTGTTTAAAAATATGTGGTGCCCTTCTTCCTCTCTTGTGCCTGTTTTCATCATGTGAAGTGCCTGTTTCTGCCTTTCCTTCCACCATGATTATAAGTTTCCTGATGTTTCCCCAGAAGCTGAGTGGATGCCAGCATCATGATTCCTGTAAAGCCTATATAACTGTGAGTGATTAAAACTATTTTCCTTATAATTACCCAGTCTCAGGTATTTCTTTATAACAATGTTAGAACGGCCTAATACAAATGAGAAACATTTCATACTCTCTTAGACATGACACTGCCTTTAGCAAATTTAAGATTTTTGACAAGTTATTCAGGAAACATGGTTATATTTGAAAGTAAGCTTTTGGCTTCATTTTTTTCTCCTGAAATACTGTTGCCTCCACAGTTTATCACACAGAAAATATACATAGCTAACAGAGAAGAGTTAGGTATGGCACTTGCATCAAGTGTAACTCAATTCACTCATCTGCCTTTCCTGGGCTGGATTTGAGCCCTCCAAAGAGATAACCAAAAATTATTTTCTGATTTCCAAAAATTAGATTTCGAAAAATATCTTGAGAATTCTCCACACATTTTCAGTATCAAATATTTTAGCCACTAACATAAATTTCTTTTAAACTATATTTTATGCCTTATTCTTGTCTTTATTATTCTTTCTTTTTTCTTTTTTGAAAACTGTTTTTCTTGTCTATAGATTTACTTGAATTCAGACAAAAATAGGAATAGTTGGACACTTAGCATTCCAAAATACCTGTGAGTACTGCCAAAAGGAAAAAAAAAAATAAACTTTTAAGCAATTTTTGAATCTTGCTGCAACCTCTTATTTCTGGTCTTCAAACAAGATTGCAGATAGCAAAACCAGTTAGGAGGTTGTTGCAGGTGTTTGGTGATGAATTAAACAAAATTTCCTACAGTAGTTGAGCATGGTATATGATGCTCATGTATTTTGCTAACTTATACAAGTACTAGAAAATAAAACATTAGGTAATGGCAATGTAAATGATTTCTTCTTCTTTCTTTCTTTATTTTGTTCTTTCCTGTTTTTTCTTTTCTCCTTCAATCTTTCTTTTTTTTTTTTTTTTTTTTTTTTGTAGAGATAGAGTATCACTTGTTGCCCATACTGGAGTGTTTTCTTTTCTTTTCTTTTTTTTTTAAATGTAAAAGGTATTATTAATTAGATATAAGACATCAATAATGTTATTAAAATATCAGCTTACTGAGCCCTAAAGTTAATAAAATTCAGGAATAAAAGTTTAGTGTGCTACCATTACCTTATACTAAAATATAACCTCTAAGTAGAATGTAGAAATTCAGTCTCATATAAATTACATGTTTTCAAACCACATCATTTTTTTCAAAGAAAAAGACAAAATGAAATGCACACTCATCACAGTTGACATAAAATTAGCAGGTAAAATATGAGTTTTTTTTTTTTTTTATCTTTAAAAGATAAAACAAGTAACAGTCATCTAATCTACTTCCCTGTCATTGTTACATCACTGAAGGCTGGACTGCTCCCTTAGCTCGATTATCTTGGTTGCCAAGGCCAAGGTCTCAGAGGTAGCATGGTGCAAGGACGTCTCTCCACCAAAAATGTCCATCCACTCTGAATAGAGAAACTTCAGACCTCAGAAATGGACTGCCTTGGCAGAAGAATATGGAAACGTTTGCAGTTACTGAGCCTGAGAGAGACCAGAGAGCTTTCTGAACAGAGGGCAAAGATAAAACTGGGACATAAAGCATAAACATTCTTCAAAGAGGAAGGACTACTGGTCCATACTGGAGACCCCACAGTAAACAAATAAGAAGAACTCCGGGAATTCAAAGGCAGCCCAAGTGTGCCCTGAGCAATAGAAACCAACATTCTTTATTCTGTAATTTGTGCCTATGGTAACCCTCCTAACACAGGATCCCAGAACGGTGTTCACTCCTGTCCACCCTTGCCTGTACTTCTGTGTTCATTCTGATAACCCTTCCTTGGCACTGACCTACCATTCTTTATTGTAAATACTCTCCTTCCTGAAACATGGAAAATGTTCCCTGGGAAATGCCAAGTTCTACTTACTAATCATTTTATTTATGAATTTTAATTGTTTAGATGAAGTAAAAAAATTATAAGGTACTTAAGTAATAGTTTTGTAATACTTCAGATATATTTTGCTCAATAATTTTTTCTTTAAAAATAATGAAAGGATAGATGAGTTAATCTGTTTATCCACCTTCATAGCCCTGCCATAGAGGATGATTTTACATTTAACCTTTTCTTTCTGACACTTGTGGTTTTTATCAACACTGTGGAGGTGAAATGCCAGCATATAAAATAGGAAGTCATTAAGAAAATTTCATAGCAGATGGTTGAGGGGAGGGGAGGAGTTCCTTCTTCCAACTGAGGGCAAAGAGTCTTAATAATAATATGATAAGAATAGTACTAAACATTATTACTAATGAGTGCTAGTTATTTGGGGTGTATTTTATTATCTAACTCTTTAATAACTATAGGACATAAGGCATTATTGATCAGAACTGGCACTTAGAAATTTTTACCGTATGTGACAGTGTACATCGTCACTGGCCACCCCAACCTCACCAGTGCCCTGCCCCTCCAACACCACTGTGGCCACCAGTGTAAGTGCACATAGGAATGCCACCACCCTACTCCAACTGGTACCCTGCCACAGCCAACATGTGTGCATCCCACCACACCGATGCAGTGGCTAGTATGTGTGAGAAAGTGTGGATCCCACTGACACTACCCTGACAAAACACTTTGAACAGCATGTCTCATCATAGTGCTGTGGCCAGCAGATCAGGAACACCTTGGACCCTCCAGAGCAGTGAATTTCTAACCTCGAGGGTCCAGAGAATAAAGTTAGGGCACAATACCAGCCCCCGAGAGTTAGAGCACACATCTTCCTCAAATGGAGACAGTTGACTGAACCCACCATTTATCACAATCAAAATCCCAAGGGCATCAAAGAAGCAAAAATCTCCAACCAAAGGAAAGCAACTTCGAAGACTGAAAGAACATCAGCCAACATAAATTAGAAAGGATCAGTGCAAGAACTCCGGTAACTGAAGAAGCCAGAGTTTACTTACCTCTAAATCACCACACTAGTTTCCCAGCAACGGTTCATAACCAGGCTGAAACGGCTGAAATGACAGACATAGAACTCAGAGTATGGATATAAATGAAGATCATTGAGATTCAGGAAACAGTCAAAACCCAATCCAAGAAAACTAAGGAATACAATAAAATGATACAAAAGCTGAAAGACAAAATGCCCATTTTAAGAAATAACTAAACTTATCTGATAGAGCTGAAAAACTCACTACAAGAATTTTGAAATACAATCACAGGTATTAAGAGCAGAATATAATAAGCTGAGGAAAGAATCTCAGAGCTCTAAGACTCTAATCTTCAGAGCTCTCTGAATTAACTCAGTCAGACAAAAATAAAAAAGAGAATAAAAAAGAATGAACAAAACATCCATAAAATATGGGACTATGTAGAAACCAAATTTATGACTCATTGGTGTTCCTAAAAGAGAGGGAGGAAAAGCAAGCAACCTGGAAAATGTATTTGAGGATATCATCCATGATCATACCCCCAACCTTGCTAGAGAGACCAACATTCTAATTCAGAATATGTGGACAACCCCTGCAAGACACTATTCAAGATGACCATTCCCATGACACATAGTTATCAGATTCTCCTAGGTCAAAATGAGAGAAAAAATATTAAAGGCAGCTGGAGATAAAGAGCAGGTCATTTAAAAAGGGACCCAATCAGGCTAGAAACAGATATTTTAGTTGAAACCATAGAAGCCCAAAGAGATTGGGGGACTTTATTCAGCATTCCTCAAAAAAAAATTCCAACCAATAATTTCATATCCAGCCAAACTAAGCTTCCTAAATGAAGGAGAAATAGGATTCTTTTCAGAGAAGCAAATGCTAAGGAAATTTGTTTCCACCAGACCTTTCATAAAAGAGGTTCTAGCCGGGCGCGGTGGCTCACGCCTGTAATCCCAGCACTTTGGGAGGCCGAGGCGGGCGGATCACAAGGTCAGGAGATCGAGACCACAGTGAAACCCCGTCTCTACTAAAAATACAAAAAAAATTAGCCGGGCGCGGTGGCGGGCGCCTGTAGTCCCAGCTGCTCAGGAGGCTGAGGCAGGAGAATGGCGTGAACCCAGGAGGCGGAGCTTGCAGTGAGCCGAGATCGCGCCACTGCACTCCAGTCTGGGCGACAGCGTGAGACTCTGTCTCAAAAAAAAAAAAAAAAAAAAAAAGAGGTTCTAAAAGGAGTCCTAAATATGGATAGGTAAGGCCATTACTAGCCATCACAAAAACACACTTAAGTACTATGCCATTGACACTATAAATCAACTACAAAATCAAGTTTGCACAATAACCAGTTAGCAACATGGGGACAGGATTAAATCTATACAAATCAATATCAACCTTGCATGTAAATAGGCTAAATGCTTCAATTAAAAGGCACAGAGTGGACAGTTGGATAAAGAAGCAAGACCCAAAAGATGGATCTCTTATCTTCAAGAGCCCATCGCACATGCATTAACACCCATAGGCCAAAAAAAAAAAAAAAAAAAAAAAAAAAATTGGATGGAGAAAAATCTACCAAGCAAATAAGAAATTTTAAAAAATAGGTAATGCTATTCTAATTTTAGACAAAACAGATGTTAAGCCAACAATGATCAAAAAAGACAAAGAAGGGCATTACATGATGGTAAAGAGCTAAATTCAGCAAGAAGATCTGACTATCCTAAGTATACGTGTACTCAACATAGCAGCACCCAGATTTATATAACATCTTCTTAGAGACCTATGAAGATACTTAGATAACACAAAATAGTGGGAGACTTCAACACCCCACTGGCAGTATTAGACAGACCATCAAGGCAGAAAACTAACAAAGATATTCAGAATGTGAACTCAACACTTGACCAAACAGACCTAGTAGATATCTACAGGAATCTCCACCCAAACACAACAGAATATACATTCTTCTCACTGCCACATGACACATATATTAAAATCAACCATGCAATTGGCCATAAAACAATTATCAGCAAACTCAAAGGAAATGAAATTATACGAACCACATTATTGGATAATAGTGCAATAAGAATAGAAATCAATACTAAGATCACTCAAAACCGTACAATTACATGGAATTTAAACACCCTGCTCCTGAATGACTGGGGGAGACAGTGAAATTAAGGCAGAAGTCAAGAAATTCTTAGAAACTGAGATGAAAGATGTAATATGCCAAAATCTCTGGGATACAGCTAAAGCAGTGTAAAGAGGAAAGTTCATAGTGCTAAAATTTCACATCAAAAGTTAGAAAAATCTCAAATTAACAACCTAACATGGCACCTAGAGGACATAGAAAAACATGAGCAAACCAACCCCAAAGCTAGCAGAAGACAAGATATAATCAAAATCAGAGCTGACTGAAGGAAATTGACATGTGAAGAGTCATAAAAAAGTTAAATACAGAAGTTTGTTCTTTGAAAGAATGAATAAATTGGCTAACTCCTAGCCACCAGTAAACACATGGTAGCTATGTGTTTATTGGTAGCTAATAATTTTTTTCTTTATCATAAAAATAGAAAAGAGAAGATCCAAATAAACACAAACAGAAATGACCAGGACAATGTTACTTCTGATTCCACACACACACACACACACACACACACACACACACACACATTCCTCTGAGACTATTACAAAGCACCGTTATGCCCACAAACAAGAAAACCTACAATAAATGGATAAATTATTGGAAACATACATACAACCTCTCAAAATTGAACCAGAAAGAAATTGAAATCCCCAGCAGACAAATAACAAGTTCGCAAACTGAATCAGTAACAAAATGTCTGCCAACCAAAAAAAGCCTGGAAGCAGAGAATCACAGCCTAATCCTACCAGATGTATAAAGAAGAGCTGGTACCATTCCCACTGATACTATTCCAAAAACACTGAGGAGGAGGGACTCCTCCCTAACACATTCTATGAGGCCAGCATTATTCTGGTGCCAAAACCTGGCAAAGACACAACAAAAAAATAAAACTTAATACCAATATCCTGGATGAACATTGATGCAAAAATCCTCAATAAAATGCTAGCAAACCAAATCCACCACAATCGAGTAGGTTATATATCTGGGATGTAAAGTTGGTTCAACATACACAAATCAGTAAATATAATTAATCACAAAAACAGAACTAAAAACAAAAACTACATGATTATGTCAATAGATGCAGGAAAGGCTTTTGATAAAATTCAACATCCCTTCATGTTAAAAACCCTTAACAAACTAGGCATTGAAGGAACATACTTCAAAATCATAAGAACCATGTATGACAAAGCCACAGCTAACATCATATTGAATGGGCCAAAGCTGAAAGTACTCCCCTTGAAAATTGGAGTAAGACAAGAATATCTATTTTCTCCATTCTTATTCAATATATTACTGGAAGTCCTAGCCAGAACAATCAGGCAAGAGAAAAAATAAAAGGCATCCAAATAAGAAGAGATGAAGTCAAACTATCTCTGTTTGCAGTTTATATGATTTTTATATAGAAAATCCCATAGCCTCTGCTCAAAAACTCCCTGTTCTGATAAACAACTTTAGAAAAGTTTTAGAATACAAAATCGATGTGCAAAAATTAGTAGCCTTTACATACACCAACAACATCCAAACTGACAGCCAGATGAAGAATGCAATTGTTTTGACAATGGCCACAAAATGAATCAAATACCCAGGAATATAACTAACTAGGGAGGTGAAAGATCTCTACAGTGAGAATTACCAAACGCTGCTCAAATGAATCACAGGTAACACAAACAAATAGAAAACATTCCATGCTTTTGGATAGAAAGATTCAATATTGTAAAAATGGTCATACTGCTGAAAGCAAGTTACAGATTCAGTTCTATTCCTATCAAACTACCAATTACATTTTTCACAGAATTAGAAAAAATACTATTCTACAGTTTATATTGAAAAACAACAAACTTCAAGATAATCCTAAGCAAAAAGAATAAAGCTGGAGGCATTACATTACCAAACTTCAAACTATGATGCAAGGCTACAATAATAAAAACAATCTGATTAGGGCATAAAAACAGACACATAGACTAATGAAACAGAATAGAGAGCCCAGAAATAATGCTGCACACCTACACCCATCTGATCTTTAGAAAAGTTCACAAGAATAAGCAATGAGGAAAGGACATTTTATCCAATAAATGGTGCTGAGATAACTGGTTGGCCATAGGCAGAAGTTTAGAACTGGACCCCTTCCTTACATCATATCCAAAATCAACTCAAGATGGATTAAAGACTTAAATGTAAAAGCGAAAACTACAAAAATCCTAGATGCAAACCTGGGGCATACCATCCTGAACATAGGCCCTGGCAAACACTTCATGATGAAGATGAAGAAAGCAATTGAAACAACAGCAACAACAAAAAATTGACAAATGGAGCCTCATTAAATGAAAGAGCTTCTGCAAAACAACAGACACTATCAATTGAGTAAAGAAAAAAACCTGTAAAACGGAAGAAAATATTTTCAAACTATACATTTGACAAAGGTCTACTATTCAGAATCTATAAGCAACTTAAACAAATTAACAAGCTAAACAAACAAACAAACAACAATGTCATTAAAAAGTGGGCAAAGGACATAAACAGACACATTTCAAAAGAAGGCATGCATGCGGGCAACAAGCATATGAAAAAATGTTCAATGTCATTAATCATTAGTGAAACGCAAACGAAAACCAGAATGACATACCATCTCACACCAGTCAGAATGGCTATTTTTTAAAAGTCAAAAAATAACAGATGCTGGTGAGTTGTGGAGAAAAGGAAACACTTATGCACTGCAAGTGGGAATGTGAATCAGTTCAGCCATTGTGGAAAGCAGTGTGGCAATTTCTCAAAGAACTTAAAACAGCTATACCATTTTACCCAGCAACCCCATTATTGGATATATACCCTGTATTCGTTCATTTTCACAATGCAACAAAACTTCCTGAGACTGCATAAGTTATAAACAAAAGAGGTTTCATTGACTTACAATTCTGCATGACTAGGGAGGCCTCAGGAAACTTACAGCCATGGTGGAAGGTGAAGGGGGATAGAAAGCACCTTCTTCACACGGCAGCAGGACAGAGGGAGTACAGAGGAAACTGCAACTTTTAAACCATTAGATCTTGTGAGAACTCCCTCACTATCAAGAGAACGGCATGGGGGAAACTGCTTCCATGATCCTATCACCTCCTGTTATATCCCTTTCTGGACATGTGTGGATTACAATTCATGATGAGATTTGCATGGGGAAACAGAGCCAAACCATGTTATTCCACCCTGGCCCCACCCAAATCTCATGTCCTTTTTTTTTCTCTCCCTCCTGCTCTCCTCTAATGTCCCTTCCACATTTCAAAACCAATCATGCCATCCCAATAGTTCCTCCATAGTCTTAACTCATTCTAGCATTAACTCAAAAGCTCAAGTCCAAAGTCTCATCTGAGACAAGGAAAGGCCTTTCTGCTTATGAGTCTGTAAAATCAAATACAAGTTAGTTACTTTCAAGATGCAATGGGGGTACAGGCATTAGGTAAATATTCCCATTCTAAATGGGAGTAATTGGCCACAACAAAGGGTCCACAGGCCCCATGCAAGTCTGAAACTCACCAGGGCACTCATTAAATCTTAAAATTTCAAAATAATTTCCTTTGACTCCATGTCGTACATCCAGGGCATGCCTGTGTAAGGGATAGGCTCCCAAGGACTTGGGCAGATCTGCCCCTGTGGCTCAGCAGGATACGGCCCCCGCAGCTGCTTTCACGAGCTGGCATTGAGTGTCTGCAGCTTTCCTAGGTGCACAGTGCAAGCTGTTGGTGGATCTACCATTGTGGGTGGTGGCTCTTTTCTCGCAGCTTGACTAGGCAATGCCCTAGTGGGTACTCTGTGTAAGGGCTCCAACCCTACATTTCCCTCCACATTGTCCTAGTGGAGGTTCTCCATGGGGGCTCTGCCCCTGCAGCAGACTTCTGCCTGGGTGTCAAGGCATTTCTATACCTCCTCTGAAATCTGGGTGAAGAATCCCAAAGCTCAGCTCTTGTCTTCTGCACACCTACAGGCTCAACACCACGTGAAAGACACCAAGGCTTGGGGCTTGCATCCTCTGAAGCTATGGTGTAAGCTGTAGCTTGGTCCCTTTTGGCCATGGGTGGAGCTGGAGCAACTGAAATGCAGGGCACCATTGTCCTGAGGCTGCACAGAGCAGTGGGGCCCTGGGCTCAGTCCACAAAATCATTTTTCCCTCCTAGGTGTCCAGGCCTGTGATGAGAGGGGCTACCGCCCTGGGGGCATTTTCCCCATAGTTTGGCTATTAACATTTGGCTCATTAGTTATGCAAATTTCTGTAATTGGCTTGAATTTATTCCCAGAAAATTGGGTTAACGCTGTCAGAAAAAGCCAGGTTGCGTTACCTTCTTTTTTTTTTTTTTTTTTTTCTGAGACAGAGTCATGCTCTGTTGCCAGACTGGAGTGCAGTGGCACAGTCTCGGCTCACTGCAAGCTCTGCCTCCCAGGTTCAAGCAAGTCTCCTGCTTCAGCCTCCTGAGTAGCTGGAACTACATGCACATGCCACCAAACCCAGCTAATTTTTGTATTTCTAGTAGAGACAGAGTTTCACCATGTTGGACAGGATGGTCTTGATCCCTCAGCTGGGTTAACTCTTGAATGCTTTGCTGCTTGGAAATTTCTTCCACAAGATAGCCTAAATCACCTCTCTCAAGTTCAAAATTCCACAGATCTCTAGGGCAGGGGCAAAATGCTGTCAATCGCTTTCCTAAATCATAACAAGAGTGACCTTTCTTCCAGTTCCCAATAAGTTCCTCATCTCCATCTGAACCACCTCATCCTGGATGTCATTGTCCATATCACTATCAGCATTTTGGTCAAAAGCATTCAGCAAGGTTCTAGGAAGTGCCAATCTTGCCTGAGTCAGGAAAATAGGGTGTGGAGGCAGGGAACATAAGGCCAATTCACACTTCAGCTATAACAGGAAATATCCTGTCCGGAGGGCATAAATGACTTTGTCACTTCATCCTCTCCATTTACATTTAAAAAAATGAAAAAACTCTTAATATGCTCAGTGAAACCAATAGTTTTAAATTCCACCATTAGGAACATTCATCACTTGTGCATGAAGCAAACATATCATTGAATTTTCCCATTACTTTCCATTAGTACCCAAAGTAACTAATGGAATTCTCTGGGGGTATTTAAACTCCCAAAAATTCTGGAATGGGGCCTTTGAGCCCCTATGCTCAGACCTGGTCCCACACTGTGGAGTATACTTTCATTTTCAATAAAACCCTGCATTCCTTCCTTGCTTTGTTTGTGTGTTTTGTCCAATTCTTTGTTCAAGATGCCAACAACCTGGATATCCTCCACCATTAACACTTCCCACATATTCCTGTCTTCTTCTGAACCCTCCTGACTGTTCTTACTTCTGCCCATTACCCAGCACCAAAGTCGCTTCCACATTTCCAGGTATCTTTATAGCAGTACCCCACTCTCAGTACCAATTTTCTGTATTCATCCATTTTAACACTGCTATAAAGAACTTTCTGAGACTGGGTAATTTATAAGCAAAAGAAGTTTAATTGACTCACAGGGGAGGCCTAAGGAATCTTACAATCATGGTAGAAGGTGAAGGGGAAGCAGGTTTCTTCTTCACAAGGAGGCAAGAGAGACAGAGAGAGAAGGAGAAACTGCCAAAAACTTTCAAACCAAGAGATATTTTGAGAACTCACTCACTATCATGAGAAAAACATAAATAGTCTTCATGATCCAATCACTTTTTACCAAGTCCTTCCCTTGACACATGGGTATTATAATTTGAGATGAGATTTGGATGGGGACACAGAGCCAAACTATATCATACCCAAAGGAATATATAAATTGTTTTACCATAAAGACACATCCATACATATGTTCATTACAGCACTATTCACAATAGCAAAGGCATGGAATCAACCTACATGTCCATTCACAGTAGACTAGATAAAGAAAATGTGGTTCATATACACTATGGAATACTAAAACAGCCATAAAAAAGAACAAAATCATGTCCTTTGCAGCAATATGAAGGGGCTGAGGGCCATTATCATAAGTAAACAAATGCAGGAACAGACAACCAAATAATACACATTCTCACTTATAAGTGGGAGTTAAACATTGGGTACACAGGGACACAAAGGAGGAAGTGACAAACACTGGGGCCTACTTGAAGTTGGAGGGTAGCAGGAGGGTGAGAATTGAGAAACTACCTACCAGATACTATGCTTATTATCTGGGTGATAAAATAATATGACACCAAACCCCTGTGACATGCAGAAATTAGATTTAAAATCTTTTTATTAAAAATAAAGGGCTTTGAAATTAAAAATGAAAAGAAAAAATAGAAATACTTATTAATTTGGTATATTTAAGCAATCAATATGTATCAAAGATTGGATACAAAGCATGAATATCTGATTCTGAAATATTAGGAGTTTAGCATCATAGTATACTATGTGCTTGTTAAATATGTCTTGCTTGGCTTGGACAAATGAGAAAGTAGTATGGGGTGTGGAGGTACTAATAGCACGTCTGTGTCTTGCTTGTGGCCTTTGGTCCAGCAAGGGGAGAACGCTACAGGATAGTGACATGTTAAAGGTATGATCATTCTATATTCTTTCAAATCAGATTCCCTGATATGAAATTCAGGCACACACAACCAGGAAGAAAACATAAAGCTTTATAACCCACTTAAAGAAAAATAAATAGAAACAATTATGATAAGGGGTGATTGATTAAAAAGAACAGGCCCATCTCCGATTGATAAACCATAGAAAAATTTCGTAATGCCGAATTTGTTCTGTCTTCTTGGAAGTTATTCACAAATGATGATCTCTTATTTTTCTCTCTTTTTTTCATATTGTTTCCCATGGGCTAGTTATTAGAAGCTATGCAATGCCCCATCAACATACTTAATTGTCTGCCTTGTTCACTAAAGTTCTCTCACATCTCCAAGGCTTAGTCTGTTCCTTTGTATTCTTTGGGAACATTTAATTACTCCCACATCATAGATCCCTTCAAAAGCAACAAGAAAGACACAGAGAGAAACTGAAGGAAGTTGATTATTTTCCTTTTGCTCCATTGCCTTTGGGGTGAAATTGTCTCCACAACATTTTCATTGATTTCAAGACAACGGAGCTTTCCCTGCCTTAAATTCTGTGCCTTGACTTATATCGGGCCAAGAATAAATGCTGTCAGAGAGTCGAGCTATTTTCTAAACAGCTTCAGCTTATAAATCTTTAAACACATCTTACTGAGTGTTTCCCAGTCTTTGGGAAAATTCAATGATATGTTTGCTTCATGCACAAGTGACGAATGTTCCTAATAGTGGAATTTAAAACTATTTGTTTCACTGAGCATATTAAGAGCTTTTTAAAAAATTTTTTTAAATGTGCTTTCAACTAGCGAATCATTTCCAATATACATAACAATCTATGCCTGATATGACTGGAAAATAACTTTGTTAATAGATATCCAGGCCTAGTCACAGCTAGTCCCTCCTGCAAAAATAAGATTTATTGAAAGGTCAAATCAATCTAGCACATCGTGCATTTGGCATGATGAAAATCTGGAAAAAGGTTGAGGAAACGAAAAGATGATTATTTTAGAGCCCTTAAAATAAGTCTTTGAGGAAGACATTATGGAGATCAAAGTCAGCCCATTAACCCACAAAAGCAGAAAGTCTATGTGGTAGGCAGAATTCTAAGATGGCCCCTATGTTTCCTACCCTGATTTACATGCCCTGTACCTTCCATTCACCTTGGATGCGGGCAGAACCCATGAATATGATGGGATGGTCACTTCCTTAAGTTATGCTACCTGATAAAGCTGAAAGAATTTTACATATATAATTAAGGTCCCAAATCAGTTGACTTAAAAAAAAAAAAAAAAGAGATTGTCCTTAACCAGCCTGATCTAAGCAAGTAAGACGTTAAAAATAACTGAGCTGTTCCTTGAAGAAAAAGACTCAAATCGTGGTAAAGATCCTGCTCTGTCCTTGAAGTAAGTTGCTATGATGTGAGCGGGCTTATGAAGCGGACCATATGCCGAGAACCCAAGAACAGTCTCTAGGAGCTTGGAGTGGTTCTAGCCAACAGCTAGCAAGAAAACACCGCAGTCACACATCACAAGAAATGAGTTTTGCCAACAGCCTCAGAGAACGAGAAAGTAGATCTTTCCCTACTTAAGCCTTATATGAAGTTGCACTAAGTTAACACATTGATTTGAGCCTTGTGACCCCCAGAAGCAAAGGATCCAACAAATATATGCTGTATTTCTGACCCACTGACATAGTAAGATAATAAATTTGTGTTATTTTAAGCTGCTGAGTCTTTGGTAATTTGTTTTGCGGTAATGGAAAACTAATGCAGTCTATGAAGTGGAGGTGTTTCATACTTGAAGGACTTTTGCCTCTACTTTTCTGAAGAATCTAGTCCATACTTTCTGGTTAAATTCTTCACTATGAGGTTCCAACCTGCCTTTGCAACCTCCTTGTTTTCTGCATGCTTCTCAACACAAAGCTTGGCCTTCCAGTACATGAAAGGTTTCTCTGTGCCCTGGGTAAAGCCCACTCTTATCCCTGAATCTTGTAGCACACTATCCTCTTTGTACAGGAGCCCTTCTTCCCTTTTACATCTGCAAATTCCTTCTCATGGCTCAAAATCCAGATCAAATGTCACTTCCCCTCGGAAGACTTCCCATGACCCCCCGTGCAATAAGCATTCCATTATATTGTCACAATTAATAACAATTTCTTCACATGTCTTCTGTATCTGATGTGCCTTTGGATCCTCAAACCGTCACACAATGACTGGCACATATTAGACTTTAAGCAACTAATGAACTGCTGAACAAACAATAAGTGAATGAATAAACAGGTCTTTGTCACCACCAAGATTAATCATAATGAGAAAATGAGAGTTGCTATATGAAACTATTAAAATAGGTACATTGCTGATTTTCTTTTTCATCTTACAACACAAGGAACTTTCTGTTTTTTCTTTTCTTTTTTTTTTTTTTGAGACGGAGTTTTGCTCTTGTTGCCCAGACTGGAGTTCAATGGCGCCATCTTGACTCACTACAATCTTCACTTCCTGGGTTCAAGCGATTCTCCTGCCTCAGCCTCCTGAATAGCTGGGATTACAGGCATCCACCACCATGCCCGGCTAATTTTTGTGTTTTTAGTAGAGATGAGGTTTCACCATGTTGGCCAGGATGGTTTTGAACTCCTGGTCTCAGGTGATCCACCTGCCTCATCCTCCCAAAGTGCTGGGATTACAAGGGTAAGCCACCATGCCTGGCCAAAACTTTCTGTCTTATATGGCTTGAAGAATCACCAATAAGTTAAAATTCAAAAAATATACAGTCCAAAATTGTCATGAATTTTAAACTCTGCTTAAGCACTTTACATGTATTAACTTATTTAATCTTTTTATTAACCTTGATAATAATGCTTTGATGTAGATTCTATACCTTGACAGATAAGAAAACAAAGTGGTTAAGCAATGTGGCTAAGTCTTTCTGATAGCAAATATCAGAGCTAGAATTTGAACCTGGGCTGTCTGACTGTAATGTCCGTGCTCTTGGCTACCATAAAGAGGACATGTTGCCTCTTAAGTAGTGAAAGCAGACGTTATGGTGAAATGCACTTGTTCCTGTGCACATCTTTATCTGATGGAAGGGGAACTAGTGCGAAGACCCCATAGCCTTTTCTCAATCTAAACCTGTTTTACTTGGCAACAGCCTGCTTTTCCCAGGGCACTCGCAGAGCACATCTTACCTTAGAATTTAGAATATTCTTATCCAGCATTGCAAAACCATGGTCCAAACTTTCTGTGCTCTAGAGTGGAATCTGCTTTTTCATTTCTGCCTAATGAAACAAATTGATAAAGCTATTTATTTGTTGAAAAGTTTACTCATTTAGACATGACAATTTTTAAATTACTCCTGAGGACTCTGATTATGCCTTTCTTCACACTTTCTGGTTAAAGAAGGAAAAAGTATTCATTTTCAGAGCCAGAATACTTAAATCCCTTCATAGAGTGAAAAGTTGATGGAGAAGCAAAGCTGTGATTTTCTGAGCTGTTTCCCATGACCCTGGATCAGCAGTTGGAGTGGTTTTTCAGACACAGATTATCATCCTTCCTTATTGCTCTGTTCCATTTGGCAATTCTCTTATGAGACAAGAACAAATGCTATGGAGCCAGGTCTAATATCTCCTTTATTCTGGTGATTTCAACAAAGATTTGAAAGAGTGCTGATTTGTCCATCAAAGGCCAAATATAGAACTGAAAAAACCTTTCATAGACAAAGAACAATCTTAATCAACAAAATCATATCATTTTGCATCTGACAGTTTCAAAAACACACATTTTGGAGTTGCACATGATATAAAGTTTTCCTATGTTTTCTCACCCTTGACAAAGCTCAGAAGGTGTTTTGTTGTGTTTGTTGTTTTTAAATAGACTATGTTTTAGAGCAATGTTAGGTCCACAGCAAAACTGAGCAGAGAGTGCAGAGAATCTTCATAGATTCCCTGCTTCCACACAGGCATAGCTTTCCCCATTAACAACACCCCACACCAGAGTGGTACATTTGCTGTAATCAGTGAACCTATACTGGCACATTGTTATCACCCAAAGGCCATAATTTACATTAAGGTTTACTTGTGGTATACATTCTAGGGGTTTGGACAAATATATGACATGTATCCACTGTTAAAGTATCACACAGAATAGTTTTGCTGCCCCGAAAATCCTGTGTGCTCCACCTATTCATCCCTCCTTCCCCACTATCCCCCGGCAATCACCGATTTGTTTACTGTCTTCATCATTTTTTTTCCCCAGAATATTGTATAGTCAGAGTCATATCATATATAGCTTTTGTAGATTGGCTTCTTTCACTTTGTAGCATGCATTTAAGCTCTCTCCATATCTTTTTGTGGCCTAAAAAAGACCGAGATCACACCACTGGACTCCAGCCTGGGCAACAGAGCGACATTCCGTCTCAAAAAAAAAAAAAAAAAAAAGAGATGACTCGTCTCTTTTTATTGCTGAGTAATATTCCATTGTTTGGATGTAGCATAGTTTATTTATCCATTCACCTACTGAAGTATATCTTGGTTGCTTCTAAGTTTTGACAATTATGAATAAAGCTGCTAAAAATATCTCTGTGCACGTTTTTGTGTGAATACAAATTTCAACACCTTTGGGTAAATACCAGAGGGTATGATTGCTAGATCATAGATCATACGGTAAGAAGACGTTTAGTTTTGCAAGAAACTGTCTTCAAAAAATGTTTTTACCATTTTGCATTTTCATCAGTAACAAATGAGTCCTGTTGTTGCACATTCTAGGCATTGTTGCTTTTGTTGTCCATTTTTTGGTGTTTTCCCCACCCTTTCCCACAATCTATAGAAAAATCACTAAGCTACTTTTGTGTTTGATACACATTCAGTTACATCTACTGCACAGAATTGGCAAGTTTTTAAGTATTTCAACTCTAAGCAACTATTACAAGTATTGAAAAGGGTGACTCTCTCATGCTGACGTAGGAGATTAGCAGGACTTGTTTCCTGGTCACAATCCTGTTGACCAAAACAGGATCTGGTCCAGACAGGATAAAGTGAAAAAATCAGCAGGAACCAGCAGATGGTGATCTACAAAGGTGATCCCTAGCTGCCTTCATTGCTCATTAATATAAGCTCCTCCCACCAATGCCATGACAGCTTAAAAATGCCATGACAGCAACCCAGAAGTCACCACCCATTTCCATGGCAATGACCCAGAAGTTACTGCCCCTTTTCTGGAAAGTTCTAAATAACATGCCCCTCAATTTGCTTGTAATCGAAAGTGGGTTTACATGAGCATAAAAACAGTTGCCAAGAAATCATACATTGCCGAACTCTGGGCACATTGCCTATGAGTTAGCCCTGCTCTGCGTGGAGCAGCTCCAGTTCAATAAAATATTACTGCTTAACACCACTGGTTTCATCCTTGAATTCTTTCCTGAGCAAAGCTAAGAACCCTCATGGGCTAAGCCCCAATTTGAGGGCTCATGTGTCTTGCATCAATGCTATCGTGGTAATTTTCAGTAGTATAGCCAACACAGTTTTCGTAAAATTCAATGTGAGAAGTGAATTTGTTTACATAAGTTCTAACATTCACATAGAAGATCAAAGGTCTCCAAGAATAGCAGAGACAATATTCAAATAGAAGAGGGAGGGGGTGCTTGTTTTAACAAATAAAAAGCCTCACTGTAAATTTATAGTAATCCAAAGAGTGTAATACTAGTGCAGAGAGAAAAAAATAGAGCAACCAAATAAAATAACACAGAAACAGATATAGGACCCAGACATATAATAGGGGAAACATGGCAAACCAACAGGGAAAACTGGATTTTTAAAAAATGGATTGACAGAACTGGTTTTGATATAAAAATTTGACAATATTATTGAAGCTACCATTCACATACTCCAAACATACTCCTAAAATGAATTAAAGTTTTAAATGTAAAAGGTACTGTAAGAGAATATTCCTATTATGTCATAGAAGGAAGGAATTTCATGATAATGAAAAAAAAAAATCAGTCATTTCCTATCCCCCAATTCAAAAAAGTTTTATGGATTTATAATAGACATAATAAACTGCACATATATAAAGTGTACAATATTCTAAGTTTTGAAATATCTGTATGCTGGTGAAGTCATCATTATAGTCAGGTTGGTAAACATATTCATATTTCCAAAGTTCACTAGTGTCCTTTTATAATCCTACATTCTGTATCTGCATACTACCCCAGACTCGTACAATGACAGATTTGACTTCTGTTGCCATATATAGTGACACTATACAAGCTAACTTGCAACATAGAAACACACACACATGCACACACAGTGTGTGCAAGTGTGTCTTCATTACACATAAAAATAATTCATACTGAGATTCTGAGCCAGATCTTACTGAATAATATTCATCTGATAAGCTCATGGCAAATCTAAAAGAAATGTATTCAATTGAATATGCATAATTACGCTCTTGATTGAAATTTTAGAAAATATAATTGGCACCTAGAAAGCACTTTCACGGTAAGCCCAGTAGAATGTTGAGACTTCTAACTGACTACTTCAGATCTCAAATTCCACCACTGAAAACAAGACACTCCTTCAGCCTCCCAGTCTGGCAAACAATGCATCTCATAGTTCATCAGTTAATGTCTAATTTCTCCACTTTCTTAGGCCCAATCATATGCAGTGTTATATGTATATGGGCTAATGCTGTTTTTGAAGTTTGTTTTGTTTCTTTAGTATCAGAACTATGGGATATTCCTTTGTTATTCAAGAAGCCATTAGCCTCTCAACTAGGTCTGATTTATTTGTAGCATCTGACTCTAGTTGACCTAGCTCTTTTTCCACCTGCTTCCATGCTATTTGAGAAAGGGGACCAGATCTTATCCAACTTTGAATGTCCTACAACATTAGGACAGATAATAGGTATTTTCGTAACTATTCAGTTAAATTAAATAAAATTTAATAAATCATATTAATAAGGCATTGTAAACATTGTTTTTAATGCAATTTTATCTGAGGCCTTAGGTTCCAAATGAACATAATAAACAAAAATTCTGGACTTTGCCAATGTAAGAGAGACCAAACAAAGAATATAATTGAATTGGATTTTTTTTTTTTCCCAGGATTTTAAAACTATAAGCCATTCCTTAAAATTTTTATTCCTATTCCATTTGGACCAGTGGTTCTCAAAATTAGTTGCACACTAGAATTACTTAGCGTAACTTTTTGTTTGTTTGTTTGTTTTTCTGTTTAAGATGGAGTCTTGCTCTGTTGCCCAGGCTGGAGTGCAATGGCACAATCTCGGCTGACCGAAACCTCTGCCTCCCGAGTTCAAGCGATTCTCCCGCCTCAGCCTCCCAAGTAGCTGGGATTACAGGCGGCCACCACCACACCCAGTTAATTTTGTATTTTTAGTAGAGATGGGGTTTCTCCAGGTTGGTCAGGCTGGTTTCAAACTCTTGACCTCAGGTGATCTGCCCACCTTGCCCTCCCAAAGTGCTGGGATTACAGGCGTGAGCCACCACGCCTGGTCTACTTGGGGTAACTTTTAAGGTCTTTGATGCCCAGGCCATGCTCAGATCAATTCGATAAGAATTTGGGGGATGGCACTCAATATTCCGTAATTTAAAAAACTCCTTAGGTGATTCCAACATTCATTCGATGTGGAGAACATTGCTTTAGATGAAGGTAAATAGTAACTTGACAACCACTCTTCCCTTCTTTTTCTTCCTTACATCTTGAAGCAGACATCAACCCTCCAACAGTTTGACGTGATCCTGCAAATAAACCACTGAGTTTCCAAAAGTTAAAATGTGGCCCAGGCCACTGAAGGCAATTGTCCAAAAATGGGGAACACTTAGTTTCAGAACTTTTTAAAGAAATGAATTTTAAAAGTAAGCATCTTAACCATTAATAAAACCTAAAACAATTTTTTCCTAACAGATTGTGTTTCAAATTAATTAAACTTTCATCAGCATATGGAAATCACAATTTGCAGATTCCTTTTCCTTCCGGCTCCTTTTCTTACTCATTCTGTTCACACATATCTTTGAGGTGAGAGAGATTAGTTTATAATGGTTTTTCATAAATTATCTTTCAGTTATTGTTATGTTGGGCTTTGATTACAGAATTTAATTGTTTATTTGTTTTCTTTATAATACAATACAATATAGGTCTTTCAAATAGGATAAAGGGATTCACTAGAAATAATTACAGTATCTCCTTAAGGTCAAATCAGTTCCCTTGCTTTACTGGTACATTTTAAAACAACAAATCATTATATATTATAGATACAAAGTATTTATCTGGTGATTCTTCTTCTTTTTGTCTAAAGCACCATATTTATGAGATTCATCACTGGAGACCTTGACATTAGTAAAAATGTTTCAAATCATTTTTTAAAAGAAACTTATGACAACACTTTTTTAACACTGCAAGCTAACTTTTAGCACGTATTTATGTTCCCTCCCTTCTCTCTCCAGTTTATTTTATTTTAAATATTATTTTTTATTTCTTAGAAATAAGAATTGACTGTAGACTTAAGAAAGAATGATTTTTGTTTACCTATCATCTGGTTGAGAAAGTAGGTTTTATGTAACCTAGTACATAATCACCTGAAATTACAACTAAGAAGAATAGTAATCGTTTTTAATTTCAAGAGAAATATCTTCAAGGACATTCTTCTAATAGAAACATTGCTTACAACTTGTAAGAGGGCATTAAATGTTTTAAGCAATAGTGCTATATATGTGTGTGTATATATATATGTGATACTATATGTATGTGTGTACATATATGTGTGTGTATACTATGCTGTACAACACCACACGTATGCAAACACATACATATATATAACTATATATACATATATAAAGACCTAGATATTTATTAATTTATTTACTTCATAAGCATTTATTAAGCATATGCATTATTCTAGGCACTTCGTATTATAGATAGGAAAACTCAAGCTTAAATATGACAGTTTGTGCACTAAGGTTACAAAGCAGTACAATGTACTATTCACCAAACTGATAGGGGCAGAGAGTTCTCTTGTAACACTGTCTGTATACAATGACATTTTTGTTCACAATTATTGATGCTAGTTTGTTTTCATGTCTGTAACAACACTTGACATGGAGTGCAAGTTTCACGTATCATTGAGTTTTACATGTATAGGAAACTTTTATTAGATTATTTTGAATATTATAAAAGATATTATGTTTTTCAAAACTATTTTTAAAAATCTGTGTTTTTGCAGAGCTCCAGATGGTAAAATCTTCATATAATACTCTGGAATTTCATCAATGGTGACAGCATATTTCTAATACACGGACAATTTGTTTCTTCTGTATAGCATGTTAGTGGGTATTGGGAAATAATTAAACAGAAGTTGTTTTCTACAGTGGTTTCAGAACATAAGTATTTTAAAACAATAATTTAGAAGAAACTTCAAAGCATCCAGTACAGACATGCTTATGGGGATAACAAAATCCCGTAACCCTGATGCTTTATGGAGAAAGCTAAGCTTGGTACCATTGAGAAGAGATGAGGAGGGAAGGGGCAAGAAATCAGTAAACCTTTGCTGATAATACTATTTTACTTGATTGTTTGTAGGTCAGAAACGTTCATATTCCAAGACAGAATCTAAACTAGGATGTTCTCATTTGAAAGAGTTAAGTGATTTGTTCTCTGTGTCTGCTTCCCCACAGGAACAATAAGCCCTGTCATTTTCCTATGATGGCTGGATCCCCTGCAGGCTTCAGTGACACCTTGTACATCACACAATGTTGGCCCACTAAGTCCAGATGCAAAATCAACAAGGGGTCTTCCGATGAGCCAAGACCACGCACGTGCCACTGGTTGCCAGAGAATCTATGTGTCAAAGTGCCGAACTTTTCTGGGTTAGAATCTGGTAGACATCATTCTGTGAATGGCTTGAAAATATACGATGACCATAGTAGCTCTGAACTTCAAATCAACTCCTAACCGTCTAGTAAGCAGTGCATTAAAAGAATAGAAATGGTAATAACTAACACTTACACAGTGAATGACACACCAGGCATGGTTCTAAATTCTTTCCATAGCTTAACTGATTCAATCTTCAACACAATTGTGTGAGGTTGTTACTATTAGTATATTCCTTTGTAGATGATGGGACTGGGACAAATAATGGTCTTGCTTATGCTAGATTTGCCTATGTTACTCAGCTAAAGAGTGGGGAAGTAGGAAATTAAATGTAAGCAGTCTAACTCCACAGAGTGCGTAATTAACCACTATTCAATACGGCTTCTCATCCAAAATACCGCTAACATCAATTTACTTCAACTTTAAAAATAAAATGTTCATAATTATGACATCAAGTAATAAAGTACAAGAATAATAGTTAAATGAAAGTAGTTGGAAGGAGGTAAGGAAGAGAGAGAGACAATGAATTAATACATTTGTTATTATGCCCTTGGGGAAAATAATTTAACCTGTAGAATATTTTTGCTTAATCCTAGAATCCTAGCAAGAAGAGTGTCACAAAAATCAATCATAGGGCATTAGAAGTCGAAAAATTTAGGAGTTATTTACTTTTGGGAAAATCTCTCTCTCTCCATATATATATATGTGTATATATATATATTTGTATTTTTAGTAGAGACAGGGTTTCGCCATTTTGGCCAGACTGGTCTCGAATTCCTGACCTCAGGTGATCTACCCACCTCGGCCTCCCAAAGTTCTGGGATTACAAGGGTGAGCCACTGTGCCCGGCCTCAATGTTTCTTTAAGAGTTAATGCATCTCAAAATGAATGAGAAAATGGTTTGGGGGTAGAGAATAAGATTATGACTGCAATAGGGCATCCTTAAGCTAAAATATTTCAGGACGTGTCTTCCCAGTATACTTGTGGAAATTTCTTGTTCTTATTACTACATTAACTCTTTAATATGATAGAAGGAAATCAAACCCTAAAATTGTCTTGGCTTCATCTTTTCACCTTTTGTTGGGGTTGGATAAAATCATTTAGCTTTTCTGGGAATTTGAACTGTCCATATGTTAAATGGGGTCAAAGGATAACTTTTTTTACTTTCTTATAGAATGCTTTGAAATGAATAGATTTTGGCACTTTTCAAAAAAATAAAGGATAGAAAACCCATGAGAGTGACATAATTAGTGAGACATTTTAGAGTGATTTAGAGTTGAGGAACTAGTTAAATGATTTCAAGCTTCGAGTTTTTATTTGATTATGCTATATTTTGACATTGCTCCATTTATGACATAATCAAAACTGACATTACAAAATATTATGTTTTCCAATCCTTCTGCATGAATTAACCTTCAGGCGCTATCATTCCTGGTGATCTCTCTAGAAAAAGGTCTCAGGTCCTTTTCTCCTTCTCCAGGGCATTTGTATCCTGTTCGTATAGCAGCATCTTTAAACAGAAATACAAGTCATTTCCTTCAAATTGTCTCAAATATATCCATTTCTAATTTCTTGCTTATTCCGGCTGCATTGATCCAGACTTTTATGAAATCCAAAAATGTAACTTTCCATGCTTCCTCCTATTCTCAAGAGAGACATTCCTTCATATAGTATTCCAGGCCTAGGTAAAAGAAAAACAGGTGCCCACAACTTACTCTCCCTACAGGTGATAAATGGTGGCTAAAAGCCAGGCTAGTGAGGAAGATAACCTTCCTCTCTAGAAGGTGGCCATGGGCTATCTTGAGAGTAGTAGGGGACAGCCAAATGCCTAGGCAGATGGGGCGGGTCCCTGGTGAAATCCCACTTCCAAACTGAAGACAGTGAAAAGCCTGAACAGTGAAAAGTGCTTGTCTTGAAAAGCCAAGCAACAAGTTAAATCCTCAGACCAGACTGAGAACTTGTCTTCCTGTTTGGAATGCTCTCTTCTGATTGGTCCTCACCCTTCACCTATTTTACATATACCTACCCATTCCTAACTGGTTTTTCTACACTGTTTTGCCCACCTTGGAGTGATGTCTTTGCTTTAACTTTTTTTGCATACTCACAAACCAATCAGCACACACTCCCCATTCTTAGTCCATAAAAGGCCCCAGACCCAGCTACACAGTGGGAACCTTTCCTACCTTTGGATAGGGGAACCATTCCACCCCTCATCTCCTCTCTGCTGAAAGCCATTTTTTATCACTCAATAAGATTCTTCTCTGCCCTCCTCACCCTTCAATGTCTTGCATATCCTCATTCTTCCTGGGTGTGGTACGAGAGCTTGGGAGCCACCAAACGCAAGTACAAGCTATAACAGGTGAGCTGAGGCATAGTAGCATGGCCCAGCTAGACCCAAGTGGGGCATCACTGGTTGGGACTCCCTGGCTTGCAAAGCGACTGAGAAGAAAAATCCTACATCACTGGGAGTCATGTCAGTGCAATCAGGACACATCTTGAATAAAGGGAGAGAAAACCCAGACCAGATTATACGAAGATGGAAACTACTTACTGAAGAAATGTTGAGAGGTATGGGGGGAATGAATGTGTACAGAGCATTAAGACTTTGATAAAATTAGAAAATAGAAAAAGGTGAGTCTTCAAGGGATTTTATTTATTCTGTATTCTTCTTATATCTTTCTGTTTACGACCTGATATATTTTCACTGAACTCACCTAACATCCAAATGCATCATATATTATAAAGTCTTATGCAGGTGTTTTAAATTTGCTATGATTATGACTTTAACTTTTTTCTTGAAGCCATCTTATACCATTTTGTTATTTACATTTAGTAATTTAACTAAATCATTAGTAATCAAGTTAACTCTTTTTCAGTTACTTTTTCCTTCTTCTCCTCTCCATTTTTGTCTCACTCTCTTCCTCTTCTCCCTCCCTTTCTCCTCCTCCTTCTTCTCTTCCTTTCTCTTTGTCCTTCTTACCTCTACTCCTTCCTTTTTTGGACAAATGTCCTCTTGAATGAGTGGATTAAGCTGAGTATCCATACCTGTCCAAGGCCTCTCTAAAACTTTTGTAGCATATGTATCACACAAGTTATAACTTTAAAAAATAGTGTTTCTAAGAGTTTTTGAATTCAACACTATTTTTGTGGAATATATAAACTGTGGAAATCATTATAATTTCTTAGTCTTATCTAAATAGCATTATTGAAAAGGACACTTTTGATTATTTTTAGTTTTGTGTACTCTTTCAAAATGCTGCTTGGATGAAGCTTTAGAAGACACATATCAGGGCTAAGACAGGGCCAGTCTCGCAGTTGAACACAGGAACTTTGAAGTAAGAAGCCCAAGGTGTGAATTCTTGCTTCATCTTGCATAGCTTGTGTAACCTTTGGTGGACTAGTTAACTTCTCTAATATCCTGGTTCTTCATCTATAAAGTGAGATAATAGCAGTTCCTACTCAGTAAGATTATTATCAGGGTTAAATGATGTTAGTAAATATTTGTGCAGGGTGCCTAGCATGTAACAATGTATCAAACATTTATAGCTGTATTTTGTAGTTATATTGAATATCAATTCTTTCCCTTTTCTTTTTTTGCTACTTTTGTCTTTTTCCTTAGTTGCTAATGAAAACAACAACAACAACAACAACAAAAATAAGACAGTTCCTATATTCCCATATATTGAAAGAAAGACAGTAGGAGTAAATAACCTGTAAGGCCTATTGAAATCTTTGAAAACTTTGGTGTTCTTTTTGATGGCATCTAAATACTACAGACGAAAATACAAGAGAGCTGCAAAGAAATGAACTCTATATAGAGGATTTAGAAATCACCAAATATCATCGGAATGGATCCATAAAGAAACACACCTGGGAGTAAAATTGATAATGGTTTTAGGAGATATTATTACAAGGAAAACAAATTTAAAACACACAAAAAAACTGAAAAAAAATGACGGCGTGAGTATGTACACACATGCATATTTGTGCGAAAAGGAAAAATAAGAATGCATGGAAAGAAGTAAAGAAGCAAAGAGCAATGGCTATTTAACAATTCTATATCAACCATTTTTTGCATTTATATTTATGGCCCGTATAACCTTATATACTTATAAAAATTTTCTTTATGTAATGTATCTTTTTAGAAGTTTATAACACCTGCATATTAGCCTGAATTTATATTTAAAATTGTCTTAGTCTCACAAACTCTACCCTGACATTGTCATCATTACAAATGTCTAACTCGCCCCTATCACAGTCACTTCCATGAGCCGTTCTGGCATCCTTGCTGTTCTAAGGATATATTTTACTTGATAGAACATCTATGCCTTTGTTAAAAGAAGTATTTTTACCTAGAAGGCATTCCCTCCACCTAATATTTATATGTAGAAGATCTATGTCTTCTCTAGAATATCTTTGTTTTTTATGAAAAATCATATTTGTACATTTTACTTGCCAGAATCTGTTAATTATGTTTTCTGTTGTTTATGCTTATATACTTCCTTTAATTGGATTCGAGGCTTTGCAAGGTAAAGAATCTTATTTTCTGCGTCAGTTGTCTCTTCTAAAGTAATTAAAAGAGAAGTGGCTCAATAAATTGTTGATTGACCAACATTTCCTACTTCCCTGTGTCTCCACATTTATTCCTATTTTCTTTAGTCATTTACATGTACAGTAATTGTTTTTTCATTCATACAGTAATTTACCAACATGAAAATGTGACCAATGCAACTCAAGTTTACAATATTTTGTTTAGATTTTTCTAAATCCTTTTAGAAAGGTTTTTGTTTGTTTGTTTGTTTGTTTTTGCATTTTGCCATGCTTACATACATGACCTCTATGAACATAAAAGAAGATGTTTCTTTTTCATCCACAAAGGCTTCCTTTCACTCATCTAATTAGGTCCTCTTGATTATCCTCTGAGAACTTTTGTTCATGTCAGGAATTAAAGAATATTTTGTTCTTATTTATCCTACCAGGTTCTCCTTCATTAGTTTAATTTTAGATGCATTCTTGCAGTGAAGCTCTTTGATCTTTAGTCATGCTTTATTAAATCTCTCTACTGAAATGCACAATCCCTTCAACTTACATCATGGTGTGTATGTTTCAAGAATCCATTTCATATGCTACTTATTTCATGACATAATTCATAATTCTCTTCTCTCTGGTCTTCAGCACTCTGATTTCACTTGTACCATTGGACATCACATTTATGTTTTCCATTCACTGAAATTCCTTGAGTTCCTTTCATTTGTCAGGCTGTATACTATGCCATGGAGACACAAAGATAAATGAGATAAGGTCTCTTCTCTCAAGGATGCTATACACTAGTGGAGGAGACACAAATTTTTTGTTAGGTTTAGAAATGAAACTACTCATATCAGAGAACAGGAGGCCAAAGGAGAAAAACTTTTTCAGTATTTGGGCCCCTGAAAACTCTACAAAATAAGCTGATATATATGTGAAGTCTTTAAAAATGAATTGGGGAGTTGGAGCAGGTGGGTAGTAGGGAATGTTGAGTACAATCTGACAGGGCATGACATGCAGACAATTCCATATTCTTTGGGGTTTGGGGATAATATACAGTATGAGGTGAGAGGGGGAAGAAGTAAGATTGAAAAAGACAGGACCAATTTTTGAGGGTTTTGTCTGCCAGCAGAAGGACTTGGGCATGATCTGAGAGCAGTGAGGCAATTGAGTTTTTTGTTGTTGTTGTTTTGTTTTTGTTTTTGTTTGCCAATGAATGATATGGTCAGAGTTGAATTTTTACTAAATTATTTTTGAAATTATACCAAGAATGGCTTTGAGGGCACAAGACTATAGATAGAAAGACTGATTAGGAAGTTGTTGCAAGATTCCTGGTAATGAAAGATTACTGCCCAAATTATGATATTGCTAACAGTAATGGAGGGAACAGTTTGAGAGATATAGGAGTTAGAATCTGAAAAACGTGTTGATTTATTGTATTGGAGGGTGAAAGAGAGGAAAAAAATCAAGGATGCCTCACAGGGTTTGAGATTTATAATACATCTACAGTTTTCTAGCTAAACACAGAAGGAGAGAGAGAGAGAGGGAGTAATGCAGACATACAATCAAAGGATTACAGGCTTGTACAGGAAATGGTCATGAGAATGGATGAAAGAAATGAAAAAGATACAGTCCAGAGGTCAAACTACTGAGAGACTTCCCATTTTGAGGTCTTGGAGAAGGACTCTGGTGATGTGATTACCTGTGTCATATATTTTGTAAAATTTGCAAAGGTGAGTTGTTTTAATAGGAATTAATTAAAATTTGTGGTGTTGTTATTTTTCAGTCCCACTTTCCTTCTTTCAAACTTCTGCTTTTGTTGAGTGGTGTTGGGGTAGTAGCCACAGAAATGTGAAGTTTATTTAGGGATACATTAAATTTGAATTTCCTAAGATATATTTATGTGTCCTATAGTTACTTTCATGTATAATTGAGTTATAGCTTTCTCAGTGCAGTGATAATTTCCAGGAACACTCTCACCACAAACTGTGATACATTCACCCCTCCTGTCATGGTAACATTAATGACAAAGTACCTTGCTAAGTGTCTTCACTTCAAAATATATTTCAGTTTAGTCATTGTGCAAGAAAACTTACAGCCCATGCATAAAAGAAAACTGATAAGGCCAGCTGCAGTGGCTCATGCCAATAATCCTAGTTCTTTGATAAGGTGAGACAAGAGGGTTTCTTGAAGCTAGGAGTTTGAGACCAACCTGGGCAAAATAGCGAGATCACATCTCCACAAAAATAACAATAAAAAAATTAGCTGGGTGTGGTGGTGTGAGCCTGTAGCTACTTGGGAGGCTGAGGTTGGGAGGATTGCTTGAGCCCAGGAGTTCAAGGCTATGGTGAGCCATGATCATGCCATTGAAGGAAGGAAGGAAGGAAGGAAGGAAAGAAGGAAGGAAGGAAGGAAGGAAAAGAAAAGAAAAGAAAAGAGGAAGGAAGGAAGGGGAAAAGGAAAGAAGGAAAGAAAGAAAGAAAAGAAAGAAAGAAAGAGAGAAAGAAAGAAAGAAAGAAAGAAAGAAAGAAAGAAAGAAAGAAAGAATGAACAGAGAAAGGGAGAGAAAGAGATAGGGAGAGAAAGGGAAAGAAAATAAAAGAAAGAAGAAAAAAGAAAGGTAGAAATTTGATAAAAATTTGCCCAAATTTTAAAACAATTGCATATTATTTATAAGACATTAGCAACAATAATTGTGAAGCTGAAAGAAACTTTCCTAATCTATCAGTAATAAAAAAAAATCTGGAATCATGTACTTGAGTCATAAAAAACAAAAACATTAAAAAAAAATTTCTACCAAATTTTTCAGAAGAAAGTCTAAAATATTATATTCCTGCTATAGAAAAGGAGTTGCCACATCATTGAATTAGGAACAGGTAATCAGAGTGTGCAACTGTAAATGTAGAAAAAAGAATCATAATTTTTTTTTTTTTTTTGAGGCAGAGTCTCATTCTGTCACCCAGGCTGAAGTGCAGTGGCGTGATCTTGGTTCACTACAAATTCCGCCACCTGGGTTCAAGTGATTCTCCTGCCTCAACCTCCCAAGTAGCTGGGATTACAGGCGCCTGCCACCATGCCTGGCTAATTTTTGTATTTTTAGTAGAGACAGGGTTTCACCATGTTGGCCAAGCTGGTCTCAAATTCCTGACCTCAGGTGATCTGTAGCCCACCTCGGCCTCCCAAAGTGCTGGGATTACAGGCATGAACCACCATGCCCAGCTTATAAAAAGTTTACTAAGCAGTTAGTTAATTTAGATATTGCTATTTTAATCCGTTTACACAATGTGATTTTGGATGGCTTTTTGTTTTTTTGTTTGTTTGTTTTGTTTCTTTGTTTGTTTTTTGTTTGTTTTGTTGAGACCTTCTGTCGCTCAGGCTGGAGTGCAGTGGCACAATCTCGGCTCACTCCACCTCCCAAAGTGCTGGGTCCGCCTCGGCCTCCCAAAGTGCTGGGCCTCCCAAAGTGCTGGGATTACAGACGTGAGCCCCCGCGCCCAGCCTGGTTTTGGATCGCTTTTTAAAATTGGTAATTTGTTGTGAATTTATTTTCTTGTACTTTTGTACTATTTCTGCATTTGTAAACTGAACTCTTGTTTTTAAAGAGGGCGTGTAACATGCTTCACATCCCACAAAACCTGGGTCAGCTCTTAAAATCCTTGAAATTGATCAAGAACCTAGGAAGTAAGGGTGATGGACCAAGTGTCAATAGAAATTGAAGACCCTCAGGGGTATGGCTAGACTTGTAGTGAAAAGGAAGGCTGAGATGTAGACTCTGTAATCTAAAGTCACTCCTGATTATGAACAAGATGCACATTACAGAGATTATGAGAAGAAAGAATGGAGCTGCTGAAGGCCTGGGCCACAAAGACTTTTATATCATGCTCACTGGTTTATATCTGTATTAGTGGTCTGTATATTCCTGGAAGAGGATTTTACTCTTCTTTGTCCATTCGCTGCATCAATACTGTGCATTGCACATGGTAATAGTTTTTGAGTTGTGAGTGAGAACTTGGTACAGACTAAAACAGAGAAAGGTCTAGTTCCTGCCCTTGGGGCTTTGGACTTTATTATATTATTATATTGTGCTCACTGTACTTAAGTAGAGTCTGGGCCTCTTGCCAGGGGTTGTCACCTGTGCTGCCTAATACCAGACTGGGTATGACTTCTTTCATCCTCAAGAGTGGATGCGGCCCTGTCTATCTTGTAACATCACTACAAATAACACTGTCCTCCATCCTCAACTTTTTTTTTTTCCACTAACACTTTTTGTTGGTCCACCTAGTTAAATGGGTAAACGTCAGAGAAAAAAAGGTAAACTACAGGAGATTAGAGAAGGGCGGTTACGAATCACGACAGGTCCAAGATGTTTTCTGGTGTAAGTCACTAATGCACAAAAACAGAGGATTTGGATTTTGGTGATCTAAGAATTATAAAGTCTGCTCACTCAGAATGATAGCAGGACATCAGGTAGACAGGGAACAATATGTAGTGTAACATTAGCTTGAAATTTATTTTTTTTAAATAAAGAGCCCTTAAGATATGGGGCAGGAGTTACATTCATTTTATAGTATAACACATTATATGTAGAATTACTGTATGGAATGAGACTTAGGGAGTGCTTAATAATAATTTGTGCTAAAAGGTTTCTATTGGCCAGTGTAGTAGCTCACTCCTGTAATCCCAGCACTTTGGGAGGTCGAGGTGGGTGAATCAAAAGGTCAGGAGTTTGAGACCAACCTGGCCAATATGGTGAAACCCTGTCTCTAAAAATACAAAAATACGAAAATACAAAATACTAAATACAAAATACTAAAAATACAAAAATTAGCCAGGTGTGGTGGCAGGCGTGTCCCAGCTACTCGGGAGGCTGAGGCAAGAGAATCGCTTGAACCCGGGAGGTGAAGGTTGCAGTGAGCCAAGACTGCGCCACTGCACTCCAGCCTGGGCGATAGAGCTAGACTCTGTCTCAAAAAAAAAAAAAAAAAGGTTTCTATTACAGTGTGGTGTTTACCATGTTAACCAAATTGATTAATCAATGTTTGGGAGGACTATTGGGGTGGGGGCCAAGGAAATGGATATAGCCTGTTTACTTCATTTGTTTAAACAGTTGGTAAGTATTTAATTGCATTAGGTGTTTTGCAGGTAATAAAATTATGGGATACACTCTCAATAGCCTGATGGTTTGTTTTTATCAGTAATTGTAGTAGATTCTCATAAATTGAGAGGAATAATTTCTTTCTTTGCTCTTGCCTCACTGGAAGGAACACATATTATCAAGATCCTAATGATGATTTGTCTAAGAAAGCACAAATACTAAATTCTAAAATTAAATAACATGGAACTGTCTTTGAAAGCCCAATTTTGCTACAAATGACCATTGCCGATTGTTTAATAAACTGTCTTATCTTCGTACAGAAAACTCTGCCTCAAACAAAAATTTTACAGTGACAAAAGCTGTGCGAAATTTATATAATTCCAATGAACTTCAGTGACCTGAGATTTTAGTAGAGTTATAAGATTTTATAGGCTGCAATGAAAAACATTAACATTAAAATATTAGTAATTATCTGTTTATAAACTCAAATTTTATAAATGACATTATTGCCTGATAAAATGTTGAATCTAGAACATGGATGAATTTAACTATTTTTATTTTTATTAATTAATTTATTTTTTAAAGTATTTTATTTTATTCTTAATTGACAAAAATATATTATGTACAACATGTTGTTTTGAAAATTTATACACTGTGAAATGGTTATTTCAGGTTAGTTAAAATAGGTGTTACTTTACATACTTATCATTTTTGTGGTGAGAACACTTAAAATCTATTGTCTTAGCAATTTTCAACAATGCAGTGCATTGTTATCACCTATGATCAACCTGTTATGTAATAGATTTCTTGAAGTTATTTCTCTTATCAACAGATTAATGGATTCAAAAAATGTGTTATATATACACAAAAGAATACTATTCGGCCTTATAAAGGAAATCCTGTCCTATGGGACATGGGTGAACCTGGAGGACATTATGATAAGTGAAATAAACCAGGCATAGATGGACAATTACTTCATGATCTCTCTCACACACGGAGTGTAAAAAAGGTGAACTCAGAGAAGTAGAATGGAATGGTGTTACCAGGAGTCAGGGGTTGGGAGGGATTGTCAGATGTTATAGTGGTTTATACCTGTAATCCGAGCATTTTGGGAGACCGAGGCAGGAGGATAGTTGGAAGCCAGGAGTTTGAGATCAGCCTGGGCAACATAGTAAGTCCCTGTCTCTATAAAATATTTTTAAAAGTATCTGGTTATGGTGGCACATGCCTGTGATCCTAGCTACTCAGGAAGCTACTTAGGAGGATCACCTGAACCCAGGAATTTGAGGTGACAGTGAGCTATGATCACTTCATTGCATTCCAGCCTGAGTGACAGAGTAAGACCCCATCTCTAAAAAAAGCAACAACAACAAAGATACACATTTCAGCTTCATGGTTAGGTTTGCCCAAAATTAGACTAAGGAATGGGTCTTATAAAAAGGCCAGTTCTCTGTCACTAAAAGGTTTTAAAGAATCAAGGTGAAGTTCTAAGAGGAGTTTCTTTGTGGGTGAGATTGGGACAGATGATCAATAATGTTATCTTTAGTGTTTAGGTTTGGGGACTTCCATAGATCAAATGAGATGTATTCCTGGTTTTTCCTTGCAAATTTTCTGAGATTATGCCCCTAGATTTGTCATCACCTCTAAGGGAGTGAGAAGTGATGGATTTTTGTATAAGCATATCCATTACATTGAACACATTATTTTTTAATTTACTACCACGTATTAAATATTTATTATGCTTCCAAATATAATGTGCCATGTACTTTCTAAGTAATGTGATGGATTAAACAGTATCTGTACAAGGTACAAATTATTAACTTCATTCAAATTTAGAAAAGTTTGGGTTAAAGAAGTCTGGTAGCTTTCCTAACATCACACGCTAGAAAGTAACACAGAGCTGTTATTCCATACTAATCAGTAAAGTAATAAACATGGAAGTGATACAGCATTGTGATTTAAGGTGAGGGTGGCAGGATCATAACTGTTGCTTTGAAGACTTGAACAACTTCCCTCTTTCAGTACCCAGAGGTATCCAAGCTTCATTCACATTTGCTTGAGGCAGAAGCCAGAAAGCCAAAATATGAACAATCATATATATATATATACAACCCTATATACATTATAAATATATTAAATATATAATAAAACTCCTTACTCTTAGGCACTTTGGAAAAATAATTGATAGCCATTTCATTTACTTACCAAGAGAAATGATAGTCATAAGGTACACGCATAACAGGATGAGAATCAATACATTTTCCCTTGCTAGGTTGTTCGTTCCACATATTGACTGAATCAATAAAGAAATGAAGACAGACCAACATGGAATTAAGCACATGTTGGAGACCACACAAACTGAGAAAGAAGAATTAAGTCAGTCAAGCACTTAATGCTCTTTGTCTAAAATAGTTGTGCTTTCATTTCTGATTGACAAACTATCTTATATATATTAACATATTCAATTTACTAACCAGCAAGTCTCATGGCCAAGTCTGCAGCCTTTTCCTGTTAAGTTGTTGACAATGTATATTCTAACCCATAGTGTTGATATTACATCTTAAAACTTAGAGGACAAATGTATAACTCTAATTTCTGGTTGGTACAGAACTTAGAAATAAGTGCTGATCAAAGAATTAAAGTTTGTCTGACTCCAAAGCCCAGTGAAAGCCATGTAAGTCAGGAATAAAGTTATTAAAAACTATCTTATGCTTAATCAAATAACATTTACTTTGGGTACAACTATAAATTCTTAAAATGGCAATTTCAAGGGGAAAATGGAAATCTCTAAATCACTAATGTGGCAATGGAGTGAACTTGGATGATCAGTCCAAGAAATTTAAAAAAAAAAAAAAAAAAAAGCAGGTCTCTTGGAAGCACCATAAATTAGGCTGTTAAATTGTGGCTGGAGTCTAATGCAAATCCCGGTTACCCAGGCATAAAAGAAAGCAGCAGTTGGCAAACACTGTGTTATTTATTTTGTAGATAAGCCATCTATCAAACTTTTCTTTTCCTCAGTGAAATGCACACTCAAGCACCATGGAGAAAAAGAATCTGGTAGTGATAGAGTGTACCCTGGGAGCTTCTTTTCGGAACTTTGGTGAAATCAAGTGAAAACTAAAGTCCTTTGCAAATTAACAGTTTACTTGCTTGTCTAAATCAAACAACAAGAGGAAGATATTCATCTGGTTGCTAAGTAGAGAAGGGAGGTTTCACTGAAGTGCTTCATGCTGTTTGACCAGCCTCTCATAAACACACCAATTTGAACCTCAAAGTTACAAAAATGGCGACTCTCATCCTGAAATTGCCAATTCTCTCAAATCTCCTAAGAATAAAATGAATGGAGCAACCATAGGGTTAAAGAAACCTGAGCCAAATGACCAATAGTAGAGATTTTTCCAAAGTCTGGAGTGGTGGGATTTAGTAATAACATAATTTCAAGTCAGAGAATTTCTGTTTCATAGGTTATTCCAAAAAAGAAGAATGAGTATTTCTTCATCACTGTTTTATTTAGTATTTAACAGAAGATTCAGGAGGAGTAGTGAGTATAAATCTTAATCCACAATCTTGACTATAAGAGAAATATTATTATTTTCTTTAAGTCAAATTAAATCCGGTTAAAACCTCTATTCAGACATTTGATGGGAATTTAAATACATTTTGGGGTTATTCCTCTCACCATACCCCCATTGTAACATGGGATCCAGAATTGCCTGGTGCCAGAGGAATAAGCAAAGGCCTTTCACTTTAGTTTATTATGATTGTTACAGGTTTGATAATTGCCCAAATCCACAGAGATGCCAGAAGGTTGCCGCTCTTCTATTCCCTCATCACATGGCCGAGTTTGAAGTCCAGAATCTTGGTTGGAGCTGGGAATTTCAGTGCCCTGTAATCACCCATGAGAAAAAAGACCAACAAAGACCGAGTCACGCCTTGTAAAGCATTCAAACAGAAGAAAAAATGCCATTTTGTATATCAAAAACAGCAAACATCAAACACAACTAAAATAAATGAATATATCAGTACATTATGATTCCTACCACAGAATTTGTGTCTACAATTTTTGCTTGAGGCCCAGAATTATTTTTTAACTCTTATTTGAAATGATTTTAGATTTAACGAAAAAGTAAATAATAGAGTTTCTATATTCCCTTCTCCCAGCATCCCCTAATGTTAACATCTTATGTAACCATAGTAAAATGATCAAAATCAAAATTAACATTGGTACACTGCCATTAATTAAAATACAGACCTTGTTCAAATTTTACCACGTTTTCCACTAGTTACCTTTTTCTCTTCCAAAATTTGATCCGAAGTTCTACATTGCAATTAGTTATCCTGTCTGCTTAGTCTCTTCCTGTCTATGAGCATTCCTCAGTTTTTCATTGTCTTTCAGGACTTTGATACTATTGAAGAGTATTGGTCAGTTAATTCATAGAACATTTCTCACTTGGTTTTGTCTAATTTTTTTATGGGATTATGTATTTTTGGAAAGAAGGCTACAGAGGTAATTTTGTGCCTTTCTAAATGTACATCAGAGGAACATGATGTCAGTCTTATTAGCGACGTTACTAGTGATTACTTGGCTAAAGATCTATCTGTAGGTCTTGAGTTTCTCCACTCTTTTCCAATTTGTAATTAGTAAGTACCTTGGTAAACATATATCAGGTCATGCAAATTTCCAATTTCTCCTCAAGTATTTACTCACTAATTTTAGCAACCATTGATGATCATGCCCACAATAATTATTATTATGGTACTTGCTCAATGGCTATTTTGAATTCTTCCTTCATTCCTTCTACGTTTATTAATTGAATTTTTTCAATAAGAAAAAATCATCCTTTTCACTCTTTATTTATGCATTTGATTGTTTATATCAGCATAAAATCATAGATACTACATTATTCTCTGAGTTAGAATCCAACAATATCAAGGACTCAGAGTTTTCAACTGTAATAATACTTAGTTCCTTTTCAAGTTCCACAGATTTCTTTTTCTACCTTAACTGTATTTGTCTTTCTGGCTCACTGCAACATGTCTGTTTATTCTTCTTTTATATTTTTCCTTTTATCTTCCATCGAACCAAAGGAAAAATCACCAAATTCCTCCTTTTAAAAATTCTGTGTCTAACACTCTGTCATTTTTTACTTAAACACTTATCTTTTCTCACCTTCCCTACCTCAATTTTGTTTTGTCCCCATTTACCTCCTTTATTTCTGTTTACTTTATGTATAGGTGCCGACGGGTAGAGAGAGCCTGTTCGGTATAAACAGAGATAAATTGCCTCTTCCCATCTTTTGAAAATAGTCTGTTCGTTCTTTTGACTTTCAAGATGAATGTGAGCAAATTAAAGTAGTCATGCCTCTATTTTGGCCATCAATTTTCAAGTCACTGAGTCAGGTGACTGCTAATGACATTGGTAATGGTTTGCACTTCTTTTTGTTCTATTATTGTGGTTGACTTCAGAGAAGAATTGACAATACTTTTTGAACATCAACTAATTATATCAATCTTTGTACTAAAAATAATTTAAAACGACACATTTCTGCATGAAAATTAAAGCAAAATTCTGTCTTTTGTATCTCTATATGACAGTCACTTAAATTGCCCATATACTCTTACAGTTAGAACACATTAAATAAATACATTTTCCCTACTCTAACCAGAGGTTATAAATCTGAGTTTGTTTTTCAGGTACATCAAAAAAATATATACCCGTGATATGTATTTTATTGTGATTGTAGAAGAGAAATCTTAAAAGGAGAAGAACAGAATCATAAACATGCTATCTCTTTCTCTCTCCTGTATTCTTTGGAAAATTTTAACCAAAGCTTATTCAGAATGTTTTCTAAATTGTAAATTGATAAAAAATATCTTTATACGGATGGGCAGTGTGAATTATAAGTGAGTGAGATAGCAACCATCCAAACACAACATGATTAATCTAATTGCACCTACATACTCAATTTAAATAGTTTTAAATCTTTGAAATTCTGAATGGTTCATTATACTCCGAAATAATAAGTAGAAAACAGAGACCTTTCAAACTAAAGACACTGTAAATTTAGCAGTGGATGACTTAAAATGCTTGAATACTATTTTAAAATACCACTTAAATTATTAAATAAAAATAAACCTTATACATGTATTTCAAAGTGTAATTAAATTAATGTTTACTTTATTTAAAAACTCCCTAAATGAAAAAAAAACCTGAGGCCGTCCATTTAAATGCTAGCAACCCAGAAATATGTATTCGAATATTCTTTCCCATTAAAAAATCTTAGTAATTATAACCGAAAACTATTTTCATTCCCAAGAGTAGAAATAAGAATATCAAAGAATAACCTAAGAAAGAAATGTGAAGGATTTATGGCTAGGAGACAAAGTATAGCTAATAAATATTAATGACTAATAAGTAAATACATGGATGTCATAATCTGATATAGGAAAATTCTGTTGTATAATTGTAATAGCTACCTCAAGTTAATTTACACATTTAAACACATCCCAGGCAAATACAGCTTGAACTTAATGAAATAAGTTTATATGGGAGGAAAATTTCTATGGGAGGAAAATGTATTTGAGAGGAAAAATGTACATAGAATTAATCTGAGTCAAGAAACATAAGATGCGAGTGGTGGAAACATGCCTGATCACTTAAAAACTGCATTTTAAAGTCCCAATAGTTAACACATCCAGTCTATTCCTGTCTTAAGTGTATTTCTGTAAGAAATGGGTATTTGGACTCATGCTAGGGTGCTCTGAATTCAGATATATGGTAGTGTGGTGTCTTTGCAGTAAAGACCATTATTTAAGAGCCTGCTTCTTATTTCCCCACTAGTATCAAAGGATACATCACTGTTAAGAGAGAAGGTGTTGTGAGTTAAGCAAAGTGGAAAGGAAGTGCTCAAACAGCACTTGCCTAATGCAAGCAGTTTATTTTCAACAATTTTAAATCTCATCCCTAAGACATGTCATTTAGTTGGAAAGAAAATAACTTTCAAATAGCCTAAGTAGTACAGGTGAGTGATATTGATTCTTCTAACTGTAACTGAAATATTTTTGTAGGTCACGTATTCTCAATTCATATTGTTTAAAACTCATAGGTAAAACTTTAACACAGTTTATTCCAAATTTGGTACACATTATTCAGTAGGCTATTTAGAACTATTTTGTCAGGTATAATGAAATATTGATATCAGTTACTAATTATACTAATTTTATTTTGTGTTACAAAATGTGTTAGTATTTTCTGCCTCTTATTAACAAAAAATAAAATGACATGCAAGTTGCCAGATTAATCAGATTTTAGAAGTATACACTTTTCTTTTTCCTTTTTTTAACATACAGGAAAACTTTGATTATAAGACTTAATGAATTCAATTGAATTATGTCTGATTTTTATATTTGATTTATATTTATTTCCAAAAGCAGAATCCAGGGTGATGGTGGGCTGAATTATTTGCCTCCTCTCTTTATTTCTTCCTGCATCTGTGTCCTTACTTAGCTATACAACTGTGCAGTGTGCTCGCCTTGTGATCCAGCATAATTTCCTATCCCAGAGTTTGGCCTTGTGACCTGCTTTGGCCAATAAAATGAGAAATGGTATGCTAACTTTCAGCCTAAACCTCAAGAGACCTAAGTGTTTGGAAACACTTTCTACTTTATGATTCTGCCATCACCTTGTGAAGGATATGATCAGGCTAAACTGTGCATTTTAGAAAAACAATGAGAGACATATGCAAAAAAGCCAACCCACCATCTTAGCCCAGCCTAGATCAGCTGACTCCCAGGCAAGTGAAGAAACCTCAGCAAGAATGGAAGAGCCGCCAAGTTCAGTCTGGACTAGATTAGTTGACACTAGGAATACGTGAGAAATGAATATTTATGCTGGGACACTGATGTTATGTGGGTGGTTGTTATGCAACCATATTGAATCAATAGGTAGCTGATAAACCATCACATGTACTAAAGGATCACCAAGTCTTATATTACAACTCTTGTTTTACAAATATCTTAACAGTTTCACTAAATATTTAACTGAATTATTCCAAATTAAATAATTTAAAAGGCATACTGATTTTTATATTGTTTTCATAATGCATTAATTATTCTTGATGGGCATCATTTTAATATTAATAGCTACTTAACAGTAATCACTTTAAATATAATTTATTTCCTCACAGGTGTTTTTACAATAGCTCTTAAAAAGTGTATTAATACTTTTTTTAAATTGAAACAAAAAGTCAACATTTTTTTTTCCGACAGAATGTAACTGTGATAATGTTGGGCATTGGACTGTCCCTCATAATCCTTATTAGTTCTTAGCTATTAGCATTGCTCATTAAACTCCAATATATTTGTCCTGTGAGCAACTACTTCATTAGTATCTGCTTGATTTTACAAGTAAATTTGATGTTGATGCAGTGAAGAAGAGCTAGAGCTGGAGCTCATTTCCTAAAGCACTTGCATTCTGCACTTTACCTCTGCACAGTCTTTTCCTTACCCCATATGGAGAAAGCTGGCTGTGCAACTCCTCTCCTGTCTTCACTTAAAACAGCCAGGGATTGCCAGGAGAAAGCCTGCTGGTTGCAAACAGTGAGGTGAGATTTCGACTTTCCAGCAGTTAGATGTACTTGTTTAATAACCTTGCACACCATGGCACTGTTTTTCAATGTGCCTCCATTAGGAGTAAAATACAGGCTTTTTTTTTTTTTTTTTTTTTTTTAATCTGCTTTTGTTATTTATAAAACCTTGGAGACTTATCACTTCTCTAACTAGCATAAGGTAGTCATTTTCCTAAGTGAGGCACAATCAAGGTCAGCCTCTCTTTTGTAAAACTAAGGCTATGATAGTTTGGGAAATGAGAATCAAGCTGTAACTAAAGGGTTGGTTGGTTGTTTTCCCCTTTATTCATTTTCCTGACCTATTTATTTATTTATTTATTTATTTATTTATTTATTTATTTATTTTCAGGCCTAATTCACTTTATTTTTCTTGTATAAAACCCCTATGTTGTAACCACAGCTAGAGCCTGGGTCCTCTGCACCGAGACTCTGGTACGGGTCTTGACGAGGTGGTCAGTGAATTTCTGATAGGGAGACTTGGTGAATACAGTCTCCTTTCAGAGGTCGGGGTCAGGTAGCCGTAGGTCTTAGAGATGGCACCAAAGGTGGCCTTGGCGAAATTGCCCAGGGTGGCAGTGCAGCCCCTGACTGAGGCGTAGCAGTCATCGATACCAACCATCATGAGCAGCTTCTTGGGCACAGGCGATGCCAGTGCTCCTGGGCGCGGGAAAGAGGCATACCAGCACAGAGCCGCAGTGACCTGACACCTTGCGAGGGATGGTGTGGGGCGTGACGACCTTGTTCCCCTAGAACAAGATCTGCGCACGGAGACAACGGAGAGTTTGACCCGCGGATAGCAGTGGCCACCTCCTTGGAGCACTTAACACCCAGACCGACGTGGCTATTGTAGTCCCTGAAGGCAACAAACGCCTTGAACCTGGCGCGGGTCAGCTTCTGCACCGGCATAATCTTCAAAACCTCGTCCTTGAGAGAGGCCCCAGGAAAAAGTCAATGATCTCAGATTCCTTGACGGGCAGGAAGGACAGATAGATCTCCTCCAGGGACTTGATCTTGATGTCCTCCACCAGGCGGCCCAGCTTGGTGACAGGCATCCACTCCTTATCCTCGGCTTTGCCTCCGCTAGCTCCGCGGCCTCGGCCCGTCCACGGCCTCGACCCCGGCCCGAGACGCTACTGACAAAACCTCCGCGGAAGTCACCGCTGTTCCCCATCCCAAGGCCCCCGGACGCCGCCGCTGCACCGGCGTCATCTGACATTTGGTGTTTTCTCGGAGAAGAACTTCCTGGCCTATTTATACAGGGAGGTTCGTAAAAACAATAGAGATACCCCTCAGGAATTTGAATTAACCTAAGAAGACATCCACAACTTTAGATACCAGGAATCAATTTGACTGATACAGAGGCTGGGGCGAATAAAGGGTTGCTGGTTGCTAACAGATGTATTCCTAACAAAACAGGCAGATTGGGCTGTGTTGACATCTAAGGTTTAAGCTCTTATCTATTACTCTCACGATGACTCATTATTTTCACAAAGCACCCTTAAAAACCATTTATCACTGAGAAGAGCCCATGATAAAGCTTCTAAGAGGTTGCCTTCTGTTATTTAAAGAGGAGCCACTTAGCACTGGCTGTTGATTAGAAGACACTTAAGTGAAAAATATCCTTTCTTCAGGCAGAGTCTATACCTTTAATCATCTCATCTGGTAAACAGTCTTGACACAGTAAAAGGTGTTTTTTTATTGTTCCAATAACATATGTATGTGTTGTTATACTACTTGCAATATGTTCCTAGACCTCAATCATTAGTGGGCAAAGGTCTAGAGAGATGAAAAATATTGAATACATATTAAAGGTGAAATTAATGACCATTTTTTAAATTCTATTACTTATTTTTGACAGAAGTAACTTTTTCAAAAGAAAATAACATGAATGAAACCTTTCAGATTTGACCTTTTAGTGGCAGTAAAATTGAGCTACATAAATTCTATTAATGGTAATGGCTGCTTCCCAGCAACACCTCTCTGATATTGTGGAAACTGGTATTACTTAGGATTTTCAGAATCACTCTCTGTAAACAACTTTTGAAAATGGGTTAAATCAGTGAAGTCAGTTAACTGAGATGATCAATTATCAAGCTACAACAACAAAATAAGTTAAAAACAATGAGGATGCTTGCTCCTATTATTTTATGCTCTTGAATGTAAAATAACTAACTACTAAATAAGATAATTAGTTTTCAACATTGAAGGCATTTTTTTCTATAGATATCCGACACTGATACTGTGGAAACTGCTGTTACTCAGGATTTTCAGAATCACTCTCTGTAAAGAACTTTAGAAAATGGGTTAAATCAGTGAAGTCAGTTAACTGCAATGATCAACTATCAAGCTACGATAACAAAGTAAGTTAAAAACAATGATGACGCTTGGTCATATTATTTTATGCTCTTGAATGTAAAATAACTGCCAAATAAGATAATTAGTTTCCAACATTGAAGGCATTTTTTTTCAATAGATATTGACACAGTGCCTGACAAAGAATACTCCCTTCGCCAAGTTTTCGTAAACTAAATTGATTATACGTTTTTAATTTTTCTAATTAGTTGTTAGAAGAGCTATTAATTTTCCTTCTGATCTCATTCTGTTTTTTACCCTATAATTATTTTCTTGAATTTCTAATTTGAGAGAAGACAGCATCAGCTAAAAATAAAAAGGAATGCCTAATATTTAGTGAGAAAAGTTCACTATTTAGTATTTACCTAACTACCTAACATTTAGATATGTAGTGAGGAAAGTTCAATACTATTCAGTGAGAAAAATTCAGTCAAATAGAAGTTTGACTTGGGGTGAGAAGATGTGCATGGAAAGAGGCTGGCAAGTAGAATCACAGCCAAAAGTGTTTTCCTAGATGGAAATTTCTGGCAGCTGGAAAGAGGTACAGTGATCAAAGGCTCTGTCTGTAGACACATTCTGCCCTTGGTAGACTGTGATGTTGGGCATGTTATTTAAACTTTAAGTTTCAGATTCTCTGAGCTACCTAACTCAGAGAGATTTTGTGGAAACAAACTAAATAACATTTATGAGGTGTTTAATAAAAAACTCCAAATGGAGTAGTAATATTTGTCTTTCTAGTTTTTATGGAAAGTTCAGAAGTTAACTTTAGAAACCAAATATTGAGCATCCGGAATGCAAAATTTAACTGAAGGCCATAAAAAATGCCATCGGGACGGTCATGGTAGCTCATGCCTCTAATCCCAGCACATTGGGAGGCCAAGGCAGGTGGATCACTTGAGGTCAGGAGTTTGAGACCAGGCTGGCCAACAGGGCACAATGCCACCTCTACTAAAAATACAAAAAAAAATTTGGGTGTGGTGGCACACACCTGTAATCCCAGCTACTCGGGAGGCTGAGGCAGAAGAATCACTTGAACCCGAGTGGCAGAGGCTGCAGTGAGCCTAGATCATGTCACTGTGCTCCAGCCTGGGCGACAGAGTGAGATTCTGTCTCAAAAAATAGTAATAATAATAATAATAATAATAATAATAATAAAATTAAATTAAAAAAAGAAAAACAAGAAATGTCATCCTTTGGTTCTACTGTTCAACTCACTGAAATGGATCTGTCACTGGTCAGACACACTAGAGGGTATATAGAGAGCCTTGAGTTGACAGGGACTAAGAGATTGTTGGGCCACGGTGGGCATGGCCAAGCCCAGGAGATTTATTGAGAGGTTCTACTGGTTATGAAAATGACATAGATAATAAGTGGACAAAATACTTTGCCTAACTTTGGTTTTCTCCCTGTACCTAGCATGTTGCATGTATACATTCTTCTTGGGTAACGAATCCGTCAATTGACATGCCATCTCCTACCACTCTAGTGTCAGGGTTTTAAGAGCTTGCCTCTACTATTTCCAAGTTAGTTTTAATTATATTAAAATCTCTGCCATCCAGGGAGGGGAACTAGGGTAGAGTCAGATGTATGGAACTGTTGTGATGTTCTTTTCAGATCCTGGGAACAGGATTTCTTTTCTTCTTCTTTTTTTTTTTTTTCTTTTTTTTGAGACAGAGCCTCACTCTGTCACCCAGGCTGGAGTGCAGTGGCACGATCTCGGCTCACTGTAACCTCCACCTCCCAGGTTCAAGCAATTCTCGTGTCTCAGCCTCCCGAATAGCTGGGATTACAGGCATGCACCACCATGTCCAACTAATTTTTGTATTTTTAGTAGAGATAGAATTTCACCATGTTGGCAAGGCTGGTCTTGAACTCCTGACCTCAGTTGATCCGCCTGTCTCGGCCTCCCAAAGTACTGGGATTACAGGCATGAGTCACCATGCCAGGCCCAGGATTTCATTTTTAGGGTAGTATGCATATACCATGTTTCTAAAAAAAAAACAGTGGATTGAATTAGTTAAGAGAATAATTTTACAGAGGTAAAATGGGGCTTTGACATGTTAAGAGCTTCACTTAAGCCATTCCATAAGTGTCCGTCAACAATTACCAAGAACTTTCATGTATAAGACTTTGAACTACAATGGAAAGAAGGTATAGATCAAGGGATATAGAATTCAGAATCTGTTCTAAGGAATGTCAAATGTAAATATAATTATAGAAAAAAGTATCTAGTCATTAGGTTTTTCTAGTTCTCTTTTAATTATTATGACGTTCAATTTTTTATTAATTATTCTATATTGCTGTCATAGTCTAACTAGGGTAACTGCATTATTAATCCTTTTCACCTCTTCCTGTAAGCAGCATTTCATATTAAAGAAAACAGAAATTGGCCGGGCGCGGTGGCTCAAGCCTGTAATCCCAGCACTTTGGGAGGCCGAGGCGGGTGGATCACGAGGTGGGAGATGTCAGACTATCTGGCTAACATGGTGAAACCCCGTCTACTAAAAAATACAAAAAACCTTGAGCGTGGTGGGCCTGTAGTCAGCCTTGGGAGGCTGAGGCGGAGAAATAAGCGTGAGCAGGGCTGAAGACTTGCAGTGAGCGAGATCGTCAAGCCACTGCCTCCAGCCTGGGAGACCTGGCAGACTCACGTCTCAAAAAAAAAAAGAAAACAGAAATTTCAGGAAAGCAATGAGGTGTTTTTGAGGAGGACCAAGAGAGGAGAGACAGATAGGTAGTAACACAAGATGTAATAAGATGCCGTAGTAGTATAGCACATGAAGGAAGGCCCAGTTGGTTCAAGTTAATTCCAACTCTGATATGGGGCAAAGTGTTTTCTTCACAACTCCACTTCCATCTAAGTAGCCCATGTCACAGCCTCTGCCAGGATGCCAAAAGTGACGGGGAGTGCATTAGTTTGAATTACCCGGTATCTGTAGGCAATGGTTCAGTGAAACTCATGCTATAGGACAGTTCAAGTGTTAAATCCCTTACACACTCCCTACCACCCACCCTCTGCCCTGATCCTTGAAAGAGAAGATTCTGATACCCCTCCACTCTTCCAGGTACCTAGTTGTTCCACTGCTTTTTCATTTTGAGTCATACACAGCAACCTCCGTCTCACTACACACACACCCCACTCCCAACACACACATTCTATGCAACTCCCTTTCCATTCCCATCTTGTCTAATATTAGGAAAATAAAAAACTCATTATCTATACATATATCCATATCTTTTCTGAGTGTTCTTTTTATTCATCTGCTTGGTATGGGGAGTGATGTCTTTGAGGTCCTGGTGAGCAAGTAGTAGATGGAAGAAATACATTTAAGATATACAGAATAAAGTGTAGATATATTTTTGCAACATAAAGTTGAACTGTGAAATTTCTCCACACCAATTTCCTTTCATTTCACTTTTATATATTACCTATCAAACTTCTCTCTCTCTCTGTCTCTCTCTCTCTCTGTCTCTCTCTCTCTCCCGCCCGCCCCACCCCACCCAGAGGTGAACTCAGTATAGGAAGACCATTTTCCACACTGCTGTGATGCTATCCCCAACCAATCAGCAGCACTCATTTCCTAGTATGCTGACCAACAAATTATCCTTGAAAAACCCTAACTTCTGAGCCACTGGGGAGACTGATTTGAGTAATAACTCTCTATCATGTAGTGTGGCTGCCCTTGTGTCAATGAAACGCTTTCTCAACCATGAAAAAGAAAACAATGAGTAAACAGACTATTACAGAGATTACAGAGCTGTGGGACAACTTCAAGTGACCAAATGTCTGTGCAATTGAATTTTCTGAAAGAGAAAAGAGGGAGGGAGTGGAAGAGAAAACAATTTTTTTGATAAAACAGTCACTAAAATATTATTCAAATGTGATCAAAACTAAAAACTTAGAGATACCAAAACCTCAATAAACACCAAGCATAAAACACATGAAGAAAACTACACCAAGACACGTCAGAATCAAATTGCTTATAACCTATGAAAAATACAAAATCTTAAAAACATGTGAAATATGTAAGGAAATGCAAATTTGAACCCCAGTAAGATATTACTATGCAAATATTAGCTAAAATTAAGGAAATTGACCATGCCAACACTTTGTAAGGATTTGAAATAACTGAAACTCTTACACACTGCTCGTGGGGTTGTACAATGGTACAGTCACTTTGGAAAACATTTTGGCAGTTTTGTACAAAGTTAAATATACACCTTCCATATGGTCTAGCCATCCCACTCCTAGGTATTTACCTAAAAGAAAAGGAAGCATATGTCCACACAAAGACTTGTACATGAATGCTCTTGGTAGCTCTATTTATAATACCTAAAAAAAAAAAAAAAGTCCCAAATGTCCTTCTATATGAAAACGAATAAACAATCTGTGATACATTTAAACATAGGAATACCACTTAACTATAAAAAGGAATGAAATATTGATGCATGCAACAACATGAATGAATCACAAAATAATTATACCATGTGAAAGAAGCCAGACACAGAAGAAAATATTTGTGATTTAATTTATATAATACTCTAGAAATGTAAGATACCTTATAATGACAAAAATAGTATTAAACTATCAATAACATTCTTCATAGAACCAGAAAAAGCTATCTTAAAATTAATATAAAACCAAAAAAGAGTCTTAATAGCCAAGGAAATCCTAAGCAAAAAGTACAAAGCTGGAGGCATCACGTTATCTGACTATACTGCAGGACTACAGTAACCAAAAGAGCATGGTACTGGTACAAAAAACAGACACATAGACCAATGAAACAGACTAAGGAGCCCAGAAATAAAGCTTCACATCTACAGCCATCTGATCTTCAACAAAGCTGACAAAAACAAGCAATGGGGAAAGGATTCCCTATTAAATAATTGCTGCTGGGATAACTGGATAGCCATATGCAGAAGACTGAAACTGGACTCTTTCATTACACCATATACAAAAATCAACTCTAGATGGATTAAACACTTAAATGTAAAACCCTAAAATATAAAAATTCTGGAAGACAACCTAGAAAATACCATTCTGGACATAGGAATTGGGGAAGATTTCATGTCGAAGTCATCAAAAGCAAACACAACAAAAGCAAAAATTGACAAATGGAATCTAATTAAACTAAAGAGCTTCTACACAGCAAAAGAAACTATCAACAAAGTAAACAGACAACCTACAAAATGGGAGAAAATATTTGCAAACTATGCATCTGAGAAAGGTCTGGTATCCAGCATCTAAAAGGAAATTAAATAAATTTACAAGAAAAAAACCCTAACAACTCCATTAAAAAGTGAGCAAAAGACATAAACAGACACTTTTCAAAATAAAACACACATTCAGCTAACAAACATATGAAAGAAAGCTCAATATCACTGATCATTAGAGAAATGCACATCAAAACCACAATGAGGTAGCATCTCACACCAGTCAGGATGACTATTACTAAAAAGTCAAAAAATAACAGAAGTTAGCGAGGTTGTGGAGAACAGAGAATGCTTATACACTGTTGGTAGGCGTGGAAATTGTTCTACCATTGTGGGAAGCAGTGTGGTGATTTCTCAAAGCGCTAAAAACAGAACCACCGTTCAATCCAGCAATTCCATTACTGGCTATATACCCAAAGGAATATAATTAGTTCTACCATGAAGACACATGCATATGTGTGTTCATTGCAGCACTAAGCAAAGACATGGAATCAACCTAAAGGGCCATCAGTTGTAGACTGGAAAAGGAAAATACGGTATATATACACCATGAAATACTAAGCCTCCATTAAAAAGAATGAGATTATGTCCCTTGCAAGGACATGGATGGAGCTGGAGGCCATCAACCTTAGCAAACCAATTCAGGAACAGAAAACCATATGCCACATATTCTCACTTGTAAGTGGGAGCTAAATGATGAGAACACATGGATACAAACAGGGGAACAACAGATACTGGGGCCTACTAGAGAATAAAGAGTGGGAGGTAGGACAGGAACAGAAAATACAACTATTGAGTACTAGGATTAGTATGTGGGTGACGAAATAATCTGTGCAGCAAACCCGTGACATGAATTTACCTATATGACAAACCTGCATATGCACCCCTGTACCTAAAAGTTAAGAAATAGATCAGTGTTTACCTTAGGACTGGGGAGGGCTAGGGGAAAGCATTTACACAGGGGCCTGTGTAAATCTTTGGGGTGACAAATATGTTTCAGTGCCTTGATAGTGGTGGTAGTTTCATATATATTATATATATATCTAAGTTTATCAAATTTTATATGTTAAATATATACTTTATTATGTGTCTATATACCTCAATGATTTGGTTAAAATTAAAAAAAAATCCTTCAATGGAATGCTTTACTATGGCTCTGCCACTCCTATGTTATGCACCCTAAATTGTAAATACATTGAAAATCTTTCGGTGTCTCATATACTATCACTGCCCTCAGGATCTCTAAAACCAGTGTTTCCTCTTCCTGAAATATACCTCACTTCCCACAACCCAGGTCATCCTATTTCTCTTTTAGTTCTCAGCAAGGGATCATTGCCTTTATAGACGCCTCTCTAATCCCCATAAATGTATTTGGTCCTCCCTACTTGGATTTCCCCTGGTGTAGCAAATATCACAATTTATTGCAAATACTTTTTTAAAAAAATAAATCCTACCAGAGGATCATCAATACATGATCAGGTACTAAATTATTATTGTATCCTCAGCAACTAATACTATGCCTGAGAGAGTGGAAACCTGAAAAACTTTTGCTGGATGAATGAAAAGACTTATGAAAGTTGTCTTTGCAGTGAGGTGAAGTGTTCCAGGGCACTGGTGGTGGTGAGAATCTCTAAATCTCTGAGATCTCTATGTGGGAGCTTTATTGGAGAGTGTTCTTAGGACCTACACGTGTGAGAAAACAGGATTTGGCAGAAAGAAAAGTTGAACTGCATTTACAGCAGTAGCTTCAGCTGAATCCATGGACTGCTGAATGTGGGATGGACCTGGCAGTTGTTCAAACAAAAGCAAGAGAACTGGAGCTTTGTATCTCCATATCTACAATACAGTGGATTGAGTAAAGCCTTGAACCAGGAAGCTCATTTCTGCAAAGTGCAATTCATAGAGCAGGCTCAGGTAGGAGCTCCCAGCCTCCAGCATACCAAGAAGCTGGGAGATGGGAACCTTGAACCGGAATAGGGACCTGGGCCATGCAAAGATGCGACTACATGGTGAGTGGGGCAGTGCATTTCAAAATAAGACAGAGGCCTAGAATTCACAAATCATGTGATGGACTAGGACTCTGGGTGGGTAAAATGTCATGTTCTGAACCGTTTCCCTATATGAAGTTGCTACTCTCAGAAGTATTTGTAATATGCAGTGGAGAAAGCATTAGATTAACCTTTCGAGTTAAAGATAAACTAGAAGTGTCAAACAACGTGTGACTTAGAGTCTTCTAATAGAAATAAACATTGGCTCCATTGAGAAGAAAATGTGCAAGACATCTGTTGGACTAAGAGGAATGGCATTCAGCTGCTGAAGAATTTTGTAATTCTGTAAAGAGGCATATAAATTTTAAGAGGTATAAATCTCTAGGGTCATGAGATAGATGTAAGTATATTTCTTTCCTCTCCCACAGTCCATGTGAAGGTTCAGCATTCTTCAGTGACATCGGGATTATGTCATAGGAAAAAGGTAATTTTTTTGAACTTGTTTTACCAGTTTCCACATCTTTCTGTTAAGAAATCTTTTTCACAGTTTAGAGCACAATTTTCTCCATAAATTATTTAAAAACTTTTTTTATCATTTAAGCTGAATTTCTCACAGATGGTGATAAAATAACCCTTTAAAAATCTCTCTTCTAAAAGGGAATACAAGAACACTGTACCAGTGGAATGGTTTCTATTTTATTCAGCTTTCATCTCCTTCTGCTACTCAACTCTCAATCTGGCCTTTGCATGGAGAACAGAGGATGGAAAATATAGTACCAGGAAAATAAAGGGTATTGATCAAATTTTATATCTGATCAAGTCATAAATTATAGATCAAACATTTAAGTTTTTACAAAAATGAGAAGCAGATTTCAGTAAGACTTGAACAATATATTTGTTTAACATTACTTACAGTGATTAAAATCTAGCAGTGTATCATAAGGGTTGAGAATAAGTATCTGACAGACTTGTTTAACTCCTGGCTTTGTTACTAATTTTGTGACTTTGGGCAAATACCTCTCTTAGAATTTTCAACTGTAAAGGGGAAAATAATAGTACCTATTTTATCAGGTTGTTTCAGAATTAAATGTGGTGATATATACAGAAACAAACTGTAAACTACTGAAAGCTACTGTATTTAAAAAAAAGGACCTAGAAAAGAATCCTGTTCTCTAGACCAGTTATAATTACCCATGTATCATTTAAAAACCATATTAAATAATATTTTTGAACTTTATGAATACAATCAAATAAAATATTGTATATCAATAATGTACTAAAATAATGTTTTTCCATTATCTGGCAGTGAGGTAGCTATTAAAATAGATTTTCTAATGCAATGAGATTACCATCAGCTCAAATAATAATGTTTTGCTGACATGGGCTCTGATATGAACAGAGCCTCACCATATTAAACTAGATGAAACATTTATTAGGAGCACACTGTAATTACTATTTAGAGGGTCTTAACCAGTAGAAGGTATTAGAATCACCTACTGGGTCCAAGCTTAAACCTGGTTCTGCACATCAAAATCATGTTCAGTGGTTTTGTTGAGTCATAGGAATTTGTTTCCTTAAAAATCTTCCACCAACTAATCTGATGAGAAATTCTATGTAAAAATGACCACAAGAATATCAACGTTCCTTTTTCCTTTACTTTACTCTTGAAGTAGAGTTACAATATTTGTCAAAACCCAAAATGACATTCAGCTGCAAGTTTTAGAAGTTGACTACTCTTACATCCACGTGACGGGCTCCCTTTGAGTAGCATTTGGCATTTTCTGGGTTAAGGACCTTTTTCACACTTAAAAAAAATCTCATTAGGTTAGTATACTCTGGAGTATTTTTCTTAACTTGGGAGGAGGTATCTATTCTTATCCTCCCACTGTACCTTAGAACCTTGCTGTTTGAAGTGAGGACCATTTTCATCACCTGAGAACTTGTTGCAAATGCAGAATCTGAGCCCCACCCAAGACATGCACAATCAGATGTCTTGGGTGAGGTGGAGATTTTGCATTAAAAAAAAAAATTCCCAGTTGATTTGTATGCACATTGACATTTGAGAAGTACCGTGATATAATGCCAAATATCACAGTGAGGAAAGATAATGGAGTACACGTTATTTGCAGAGAAATTCTGTTTACTCTTTTCACTAGGTTTATCTTCTAAGCTATGTTTGATTGAATGATTGATTGAATAATTTGGCATTAGAACTAAAAATAACAGAAAAGAGTTGAAGACCTGAGACCAGAGGAGGTGAAGAATGTCTTGAAACTTGTTCTCTATCCCTCACTCTAAGAAGGCATATTAGTGCACAGTGGGCCATTGGCTTTGCCCTTGTTGCAAACATCTCTGCGAGTCCTGGTGAAGAGGCGTCAGCTAGCTGATGACTTAGTAATTCATAGTTTCAGACATCAGAGACAGAACCAACATTAAAAATGGGAAACTACCTGCATTTATATTCTTTTTAATAATTAATGATATATTTAACAATAAACCATTTTGCTATTTTTTATTACCAAAAAAACCCCATTATCACTGTTATCATTAGCAAAAAGCACTCTTACATCAATATTAAAAGGATGATTTATTCTCCCCCTATATCATTGGCTGGGAAAATTAGGAAGTTTGTTGCAAAATCATATTTAATTGTTTTAACTCTTTCTTTTTGTTTTATTATTTTTAAACTCTCAATTCCATTGACATTTAAAGATATGAAACAATAAAATACAACCCCAGTACCACGATTCAAGTAGGTAAGTGTAAACTTTACTTTGTATAAATCACAAGATAGCTTAAACAGTACCAAATCCTGGGCAGAGAGGAAGAGATTAAACCAGAGTGGGCCATGTGTCTAGTTCTGATCAATCAATTATAGTCTGAAGGTAGGACATATACATTATATATAAGGATAAGGAGAGCCTATCTTTGTTTAACATTACTTACAGTTTGTGGGTAGGGTAGGAAGTTCCAAAGAGAAGGAACCGAGAAGATATTCAATGGGTACCATATAGCATCCATCCGTCAATATAAATCATCCTTAATGGATGTGGCACCAACAACATACCAAGTGAATGAAGAATAAAGATGAGCTTATGTTGGAAGTCCTATAACAAGCATGATGGAACACGTCAAAGATAGATGTGTTTATATCCTTAATATCATTGTCTATTAAGGCATTTTTGCTTTGTGAGTGTTGGCAGCCGAGCAATCAAAGAAACACTTTTTCTTTAATCATTACACCTTTTTACCACCTCATATCCTTTTGTGGCTTCCTAGTTGCTATGTGAATCTTTCTGCTGCTCAAGAATCCTAGCTGCAAAGATTTGCAATAGTATCCTGCTATGATGGCTCCAGGCTCTATCAGTTCCTTTTAAATGTTTGCAGCTGTTTCTTTTCCAAGTAACTACATTGGAAAAATACCACATTTGTCCCATATTGAAACATTTTTACAAACTAGACTGTCTTTTTTAAAAGTCTTTTGCCAAATTGCTGACATTCTTACATAAAATTTTTTTTTCCTAAATACTTTAGAAATTAAGGCACACTTGTTTTTTAGATGCCCATACCCCTGATATCTTGGACAATTCCTACAAAATAAGTGCTGCCCTATGTGCAATAAAATGACTCTTTCGAGGTTTGCATGTATTTTCAGTTTTGCCTCCTCCATTTCAATGTTGGAAAGGAAGTCGGCACAGATCCACATCTCTCACCTTCAATTTCTGACTAATAACAAGAGTTAGCTAAATAACTGGCTGGATTTAGGAGCTGAGACCTGCAGCTGTGGAGCTGGTAAAATTGATTGACAACAGCAGGAATAGGAGATGCAACTTCTTTGGTCATGTCAGGGGCTTATATAACAAGGGTGTCTCTAGGCCTTGCAGAGACAGTCCCTGGAAAGGCTCTGTCAACTCAGCTCAGAAATGCCACAGTATTCCCCTTATCAGAAGCTAGAGTTTATAGGACTCAAGGATGGTCCACTAGGACACTCAAATCTAGTCCCTTCTCAGGATTCCACCTCCTATTCAGGATATGGTGTCATTGTTTATCCATTCATTTACTCACTTGCCATATTGGGGAACACATATGGAAAGAGTCACCAATGATCTCAACAAATAGAAAAGGAGAAAGAAAGAGTAATCATCAATGTATATTTTCTCTACAGTTCCCACTTGGAAGCCAGTGCTCTGAAATTGTTCCAGTGTTATACAAACTAAGTTATAAGGATGGATCAAGTAATCTGACTGATAAATCACCAACGTGATCAGAGCAAGACATCCAAAGGAAACTATAGAAATCTCTATCATCTGAATGGCCAGTTTGGGGTTAGATGTGGCAAATTTAAGACTGTCACCATTAGCGTAAATTGATCTTTGTTAAAGATTCCTGCACCAGGGCCTTCTGAATCTGAAGGACTAGAAATAGGTACCAAGACTGTGTTTTATTGTAAATCTCCCAAGGTGATTCATATGCAGCCAATCCTACAATTGTCCTTGGATTAAAGTTTGGGTATATTATCTAAAATTAATATAAATATAATCAACTCAAAGTGGCAGAGGGAAAAGAAATCAAACCAATTATTTAAAGTTAATATATAAAGAGATACACTGGTTGGATGAATTTTTTTTAATATTAGCTTTGTTGGTACTATTTATACAAAAAGGGCCTTTTTTTGGTCCTTAAATAAAACCAATCAAAAAGACAAATTTGGTCAGTTGAGTTACCAATATTAACAGCATCTGGCCGGGCGCGGTGGCTCAAGCCTGTAATCCCAGCACTTTGGGAGGCCGAGGCGGGTGGATCACGAGGTCAGGAGATCGAGACCATCCTGGCTAACATGGTGAAACCCCGTCTCTACTAAAAATACAAAAAAACTAGCCGGGCGTGGTGGCGGGCGCCTGTAGTCCCAGCTACTCGGAGGCTGAGGCAGGAGAATGGCGTGAACCTGGGAGGCGGAGCTTGCAGTGAGCCGAGATCGCGCCACTGCACTCCAGCCTGGGTGACACAGCGCGAGACTCCGTCTCAAAAAAAAAAAAAAAAAAAAAAAAAAAAAAACAGCATCTGAAGAAACATTAAGAATTGTGTCAGCCAAAAAGTTATTCCTCCTGTACCTTCTTTATACCTATTTCCTCTAAATGGAAATAATATTTATTTCATGTGTGCCTTGCTGGAACATGTCAACTACCTTCTTGATAAGCAGCAGAATATAAGATTAGTGGCCCAAAATATAGATTATTACAACAAGTTGCTTTCTTGCAGGATGTTGAAAGAGCAATGTCACAGATCTTTATGCTCTGGAAGGTGGCATGGATTGTCAGGTGGTGAGCAGGTGATCCAGGCAGTTGAATATCTACAAGACAGGAACACTCTTTCTTCTGTATTGCAACCTTACCTATCAAATTTAAAATGTCTAGGTTTTCTCCAAAGAGATTTCACTTTTCATGATATTCCCCAGAAGGTTAAAGAAAAATGGAAGTTAAGTCAAAAAGGCAAAGGATGAAAAGACTGAACCCCTTCCTTTCTGATACCTTAGGGACCTCTAGTGCATATGAGTCCTCCCCACCAATAAGAGATTATCCTACTAGGACTGTGATAGCCACGTGTGATGGTTAATTTCATGTGTCAACTTGTCTAGGCAACAGTGCCCAGATATGTGGTCAAACACTATTCTGGATGTTCCTGTGAGAGTTTTAAGGGGTGAGATCAACATTTGGATTTATGGATTTTGATTAAAACAGCCTGCCCTCTTTAATGTGAGCTGGTCTCATCTCATCAATTAAAGGCTGAACAAAGCAAAAAAGAAGAAGAAGAAAAAAAAAGGAGTTCTGCAGCAGAGGCCTTCGGACTTGAACTGCAGCTTTGGCTCTTTCTGGGTCTCCAGCTTGCCTGCCCACCCTGTAGATTTTTGACTTGCCAGTCTCCACAATCCTATTAGCTAGTTCCTTAAAATAAATCTCTGTCTGTGTGTATATACAGTATGAAGACTAAGACAGGGGGTCAAAGACAATCCTGCAAGTGTTCTCTTATAGGAGTGCGTATGTTTGGGGATTGTGAAGGTGTCAGAAGAGAAATGTGGTTTCAGGAGGGATTCTTAGAAAGATTTCACTGTACTTCTATCTGGAAATGGGTCTAAAATATTACATTAGGAAAACTAAATTACAATAATTTTATTAAATAAGAATTTTCATAGGCTCACTATGAGTACTACTGCCATGACTTCCACCACTACTGCTGTATTAATAGGCATCACTTACTAATAACAACTGTGTACCAAGCAAGGGTCCAAGAGCCAGCAACTCTCCTCAAACACTGTGACCCTATAAAAATGCAGAAACTAAGTCTTATGTAGGCGAAATTCACCAGTACTCCTTCAAGGAGCCTTGAGGGGGGCTGAATTTTAACCTAGATCTGTTTTATACTCCAAATGTTTAACTCTTTTTGCTTGCCATGTATTACTATTTTCCAAATAGTAAATGCTATCATTTACTGAGTACCCACCAAGGACCAAGTACCCACCAAGTGCCACCAAGGATCAAGCACTTCACCTATTTCTTAATCCTCATAACAATGCTATGAAATTGGTATTATTTTATCCCTGTTTTTCCAAGGAAAGAAACTGAAACTCATAGAGATTAAATATCTCACTCAAGGTTGTATAGCTTGTTATTTGCAGAAATGGAAATATCTGACTCCAAAACCCATTCATTTTATATTTTCCAATACAGTGTAGGTATGCTTGAAGCAGTAGTGGGTGTCTGGTCTGCTTCCTTTGGAAAACACATTTCTTTAAAATGGTTTCATAAATAACAAAGTTAATAAAAAAGTAAAAACACTGGCTTTTCTATCATTTCCTTCTGCATCCCTTTTGTTGCCATATCAAAAAATACTCTTATTCTTCCCAATTAACTCTTCTATTTATGGTGAGAGATGAAGGCAAACTACAGAGAAGAAAAAGAAGATATTTTCTTTATGTTTAGCTACAGAAAGACCAATTTTGTCTTAAAGACTTTTAAGCCACCCCTCCCCTTTCATGAGCAGAAAATATTAATTTAAAAGCCTGCAGAGGAAAAATTAATAGTTATGCCTATGAGGAGGATGTAGGGGTTTCTATTAGAAGATGTTTATTTTCCCATTAATTTAATGGAAACTCAAAGCGAGGAAAATATTTGGCAGATAAACTCCATGGTATTGCATTATAAATGTATGAAACACCAAAACATAAATTGGAAAGAAACACAACATAAAATTATAAAAAGAGTAGAGTCATTATTGTCAAGAAAGTGTAAATTTGCCTTTTGCCTTGTAAATGTGATTCTATATCCTGTCTTCTTTAATAAACCAACATAACAGCTCTCAACCAAGGTGGATTGCTTAGCTTAGGGTGCTCGGGGAGAACTACATGTCTTTTTCTACATTCATTGCACTAAAGAAAAAATCTGTAGGAAGTTTTTGAAAACTTGTTTAAAAAGTTAAGTGTTGGATAATTCCAACAGTTTAGAGATATCTGCCATCGGGAAAGCAAGAAGACCATCTGCAGCTCAGTAAATGTGTGGTGAGAGAATTCCGGAGTGACATGAGGTGAGATTTACAGGCTGTTCAGTACATATCATAAGTCACAGCTGTAATAGTATTTTTTGTAATAGTAATTCCTTTTTTGATATTCATAGGATAATGTCAAGAAAGAAAATGTCTTTACTTCCTGTAGCTTCTGATCAACCTATCTTATCAGCACATCCTCCTTTCCTGAGAGTAAAAAAAGGGTCATGTAAATTTTAAAAAATTGTTTTCCATCCCTACTGAAGAAGAAGGAACACAAATTCTTGGCTATGTTAGGTTTGTTGCCTTGATTACCAAGCTACACTTCACATTCATATTAAACAATGACAAACTTATTAAGGGGATCACCTGGCAGCTTCCATTTTGTTTGTGAAATTCCTAAGCTCCTAGAAAAAAACTGCAGCTCTAAATTCAGTTAGGGCTGGCTTAGCTTACATTTGTTAAATAATTGTATTGCTACATTTGTATTTTTTCCCTCTTTCTCCCTCCCTCCTTCCCTCTACTGTATATGTGTGAACATATGTTTGTGTGTGTGTGTGTGTGTGTGTTTGTGTGTGTGTGTGTGTGTGTGTTTGTGTGTGTGTGTCTAGTGGGTCTGGAGGAAGAAACTATCCATTTTTAAAAACCCTGAAAATATATTCTTGCATCCTCCAGTGAATAGTCAAGGTGCAAATGTTCATATATGACTTAGTAAAAATATCAGTTTCCAAGTGGGTACAGAATTTAGAGCATTATATTAAAGTATAGTGGAATTTCCCATTTAAAAAGATGAAGTATATTGTTATTATTCCAGTTCTGAAATTAACATGTAGTATGCCCTTGGATGTCTCTCTCTCTCTCTCTCTCTCTCTGTGTGTGTGTCACATGCACACATGTTCTGATACCTCTCTATAAATTAATGAATTTGGCTACTGTTTACAGTTTGAGTAGAATCACTTTTTGTTCAGCAATAATCACTCCTCCACCTACTTCTTTGGGAGGAGTATGCTTCTTCTCCTCTTTGGGACTTGCTTCAGCCAATAGAATTTGGGAGAAGTAACCATGTGTGAGTTTCAAGGGCTAGAATTTTGACTCTAAGCTGTAAGAAGCATCACATGTTTTTATTTACCAATCTAGGATCTTCCAGATTCTGTCATTAGAACATCCCGAGAGAGCTGGGGTAATAAGAGACTTATGAGGCAGACTTGGATCAATTCATAGCCTGATGCAGAACATCAGCAGCCCCACAGTTAGTAAAGTGAAGCAGAGGCATGCTGAGTGACCTAGTAACATGAGAACAAATTTTGTCATTTTATCACACTGAGTTTTGGGGTGTTTTGTTACACAGCATTGGAGTGGTAAAGGGGGAGCAATACAGCAGCATACCTGGTAACATTAATATTCTGTGATTCTAATGCTACGATATACTCCAGATTATGTCTATCAGCTATTTATTTATCTTAAAATGGCATAAGGTATGCCTACGAGTGATATATGATTTCTCGGTAACTTTTAGAATTTTTGTTTTCCATGGATTTTCTGTGTGTTTATGTGATATAGGTTTAATTCAGTGATTTAAATATTGATAAACCATCTTCTGTGACAAATGCATATTTGAGAGTAAATTGAGAAGTTATTTTAAAAGGAATGTCCTCATCTCAAACCCTTTACATCATATTCTGACAAAATTAGTTGACTGTTTAAAAACACTGATGAAAAGCCCATTTAAATATCTTCCTCTGACCTAGTGTAGGCATGAAGGACTTTGAAATTGTGACAAATAGACAAGTAGCCTATGACAAATCTTAGTGGTGATTAGAATAGGCATATCAATATTTTCTCTTTTGCTAGTTTATTGTGTGAATATAGATGACTAAAGCAGCAGATAATTTTGATGTGAGTGGTTCTCTAGATGACCACCTAGGGGGTTTGACCCTTTGAGGATTATGCAGGTAGAAGTGGACCTGCAAGGTAATAAGTGGTAATCGTAATCCCCAAACAATGCTGGGAAATGCTAAAATTCTTGGCTTCCAATGTTAACTCCTCCCATTCACAGGTCGCTTCTTGCACTGCACCAAAAAGTGGATCTTAGAACCATGTATTTGCACCTGCCTCAAGGAATTAACTTAGCTGCTCTCTCCTTATTAGCATACTTTGTACACTTCATTACCTCAGAGACCTTGCTGAAAATGTGACCCTGTGTAGTTGTTGTTGCCTTCTTTGTGAATTGAAAGCTAACCAAGCTTAGAGCTAGATTAAGTGGCATGGAAATTTAAGAAGACAGCTGGTGCCCTGCTCACAAATGGAAATACCACACTTAGATCTGATATTGCATTCTTATGCAGTGGATATATATTAGAGCCCAAGAGAAACAGCACAATAGAATTCTTTCAGGCATCAGTAATATCTTTCTCTTACTGTTTAGTCGTTGGAAACTTAGCTTCAAATTACCATTGGTCATTATAATTGGTATGACAAGAAGGAAAATTATTTATCTGTCTGTCTATCTAGCTAGCTAGCTAGCTAGCTAGCTGGCTATCAAGACAGAGAAGGAGTAGCTTGCTTATTTTCTGAGAATAGGAAATAAGACCCTAATTTAAAAATCAGACTAGTTACTATGAGTTGAAAATCAGATTTTCTCTTATTAGTGTTGATAGTAGCAAAGTGCATTGTAGTCACTCATTGATTGTTTCTTTGCAACCTGATTATCCTGCACAGGAAAATAAATTCTTTAAGATTCATCCTCCATGAGCTAAAACCACAAATGACTTTTAAAATAACAGAAATTAGCACACATGGAAGTGTACTTTCATACTGGCTATTTTAAATATTCATGAAGAAGTCTGCTCATTTGCTTTTGACTGCTCTCCACATTTTTTGACATGGATATTTTCTGTCTGAATTCATATTTTACTTCTCAAGAAAGAGAATGGACAGTGGAAAGGAAATAATATTAACTGATCACTTATACCATCAGGAATCTGCTCTGAGAGCAATATAGGATTTTCTCATGTAATTTTTAAAAACTTATTGGTATTCATCAGGATAGTAATTATATGTTGCATTATTATACAACTATTCATTAAATTATTATGCAAGTATTTAAGGAATTTGGACACCTCTTATTTCACCAGATTATGTCTCTATAAAATACACTATAATGATATTGTTATTTCTTTATAATTTCAAGAAGGAAGAAGCAGAGTTTTAGGTATCCTATCCAAAATTATGTAATATTTAGTGATTGAGAAAGCTTTGGTATGGTGTCTAGATTTTCCAAGTCATGCTAGGTGTATGGTATCCAAAGAATTTGCCTGTTTTCCCATTTAGGAAAATGCTTAATTTTCTTTTAACTTTCACTATCACAGGTTTAAGTTGCAATCAGGGTTTGAACTCCATTATTTCTCATAATAAAATGAATTGCCATTTCTTTTGTAGTATACCAAACTCTTATAGCCAAAATAACAGTAATAGTTTATATCGTTCTCACTTTTTAGGCAAATTTCAAATTTGATTACCAAAAAATGTTTCCCTCAACTCCACTAAATCTATTAATTAGGCTACCCTGATTCTTGTGTTTCATAGCATACTTCGTTACTTCTTCATGTCTTATTTATTATTTATAAATCTAATCAGTGTTGGTCTTTTCTACTGAAACAAAGAGATCAGGTATTGTCTATCACGGATAATAATAAACTCACTACACAGCAGAATTTTGTTTATATGACAAGTATTTAAAATGAATACATTCCTAGTCTTCAGCTAATCTCTGGCCTCTTATTATTTGTGTTTACCTGACAAAACCAGGTAATCAAGTAGAAACTTTCATGCTGCCAACCTGTTATAATGAAAACCCACACATCTGATGTAATTTTTCTAGAAATTCTAGCAGAGCTGCTACTTTTCTCCATTTATGGTACACTGGTATCTATGTTTAAGGGCCAGTAAGCTTCTACCACATGTATATGGCAGCATCTATCATACAGCCATCATTGCATTTTCCTTCTTGTCTTTGCAAAATTATGACATTTGTACTCACTTGGTTTTTTTGTTGTTGTTTTCTTTTCTTTTTTTTTTTTCTTTTTTTTTTTTTCAAGGACCAAGCCCGTATCATCACTAATTCTCTCATGTCTCTCTGAAGGTATATGTGTGGGAGGAGAATGCCTCCTATGCTAGTCTCAAGATTAGTTACAGCTTAGACAAATGATTCCGATAACTGGAATTTCCCCAGACTACCTTTTGAGACCTGTATTTTGAGGCCTGTGTGTAAAATGGCCTCTTTTGCCAATCAAACAGAAATTTTCCTGATGAAAGCATTTATGCTGATGCAAGTTAAGTAAGTAAACCAACATTAGACATTACAAAATTGATGTACTATAGTCAAAGTTTGGTTTATCTGATTCCATTGACTCATAATTTATACAGTGGCTCATAATTTATACACTGGCTCATAATTTATACAGTGAAGGTCACAATAGCACCTGATTTGGAGTTTGGTCATATGGATTATATTCAAACAGGTCAAGCTCTGAGTACAATGTCTTACAAATTTTACGTTAAATAAAATAGATTACAGTCGGACATAACCCTACCAGTCATATGCAATGACTGAACCTGAAGTAGGACCGAAACATAGGGGTAAAATAAAGGAACACTTTATACTAGTCAGGGATTATTAACTCCTTTTGTGTGCAGCAAGTTACTCCGGAAAAGACAATACTGATTGTTGTTCTTCAAATATGTGGCAATTTTTAATTCCTTTGTTTTTCTCTGTTTGTAACATGCACTAATGTTGGTGTTGTCTATATACTTAGAATGCCCCCAAGTAACTGAGGTCTCCACAGTAAAATTACACAAAAACAAAAAAGGTATTTCTATTCACCTATGTTATTTTGACCAAAAGAGAATTGTATTTGCAGTTGCTAAAATTTTGGGCAGAAGAATCACATGTAGTTTTATAGGTGGCTCTTTCATCAGAAGTGTCCAGAAGTGTCTTTGAGAAGAGTAAAGAAGAATGTCCCGTTTTAAAAGAACTGACTGAATCTGGTTAGGAAGCCAGGCAAGAAAGAAGCATAATGTCAAGAATGTTCTCATACAATGTTAAGATTTAGGAGATGAAGGGATAAGGAAATCAAAGAAAGCAACTGAGCAACTAAGAATGAGAAGTACTGTGAGAGAAATCACAGAGGCAGAAGCTGAGTGACAGATTGGTCAAGGACAGACAGATCCAGGAAGGTGACATACATTTTGGTATAAACTGATCCTGGAGGACATCATGAAGGTTTAGAACCAAACCCCAAGTCATTAAAAAAAGAAAATATGGGAAGCACTGGTGACTATCAAATCAGCCTACAAGGCATTTTTCAGAGAAGGGAAAAAGCCATTTGACAAGACATTTCTCATAGGCGTCGTCTGAATTTAAAATTTAAAGGTGTAACTAATGGTCAGAGGAAACAGATTATATCAGATTAGAGTCCCTACTTTGGGCCACAGCATCGACTAATCTTGAAAAGATATTGAATTTTTTCTCAACCAAACTAAGAGAGACACCCTTAGTTCCGGATTCTATCATGAGATTAGTTTTAACAATTGAGATAAAACGGAGACAAGTGGTGAGGAGGAGGAAATGAGAAAGAGAAAAGAATTAGAGGGTATAGGGGGATGGGAAGAAAATGAACAGAAAAAATAAAAAGATAGAGTAGAGAGTTGTACTAGTAGGAGTCCTAAAATGTACCATCAATTGCCTTAGTTTACCAGCTTCTGTGTAAGAATACAATGTTACCCAGTTTTCTCAAGAAGAATGCTTCATTCCTCATGACAAACATGATATGTGAAGAATCAAGGAAGAAAGTAGTGATGATAGTAGTGGGGTTTGAAGAGCAGCCATATATTCATAGGAGAGATACTGCCTTTCATGAAGTCAGAAGTGTCAGTCACAAAAGTCACCATGATTTTTCTCCTTTTGCATATAATTGTCCTCTTTGGCTAAAAAAGATAACACTAGAAGTAGTTTTACTATCAGAGAAGGTTTCAAAGTCTTTATTTCTAGAGAAAGTTGCATTTGTATACTACCTTCAAATAGTCAAAACAATTCTTTTTTTTTTTTTTTTTTTTGAGACGGAGTCTCACTGTGTCGCCCAGGCTGGAGGCGTGATCTCGGCTCACTACAAACTCTGCCTCCAGGTTCAAGCAATTCCCTGCCTCAGCCTCCCGAGTAGCTGGGATTATAGGTGCCTGCCACCACGCCTGGCTAATTTTTGCATTTTTACTAGGGGCGGGGGTTTCACCATGTTGACCAGGCTGGTCTTGAACTCCTGACCTCGTGATCCACCTGTCTCGGCCTCCCAAAGTGCTGGAATTACAGGCGTGAGCCACCACACCTGGCTAAAACAATCTTATCTCCATTACCTCACTTCATCCTCAAAGTAACTCTGTGAAATCATTGTGGAAAGTTTTATCATTTGTCCTTTCTTAAAAAATAATTAAACATTTACACAAAAAGTTGTTAAAAGTTAATTGACCTATGAATTATTTAAAAGTGTATTTTAAAATTTCCAGTTATGTGGGAGGTTTTTCTAGATATCTTATTTTGACTAATTCCTGATTAGGTTCTGTTGTGGTCAGAAAATGCACTCCATGTGATTTTGATTCTTTTAAATTTACAGAAATGTGTTATTGTCTTACTTGATGCATGTACCAGGTGAACCTGAAAAGAATGGGTAATTTTTAGTTGCTGGGTCTAGTGGTCAGTGAAAATTAATTAGATTTAAGCCATGTACTGATTTATGTTACCAAAGGAAAACTATTAAAATCTCTTATTAAAACTGTGAAATTGCCTACTTATTCCTTTAATTATATAAAGTTTTGCTTTATTTTTAATATATTTCAAAACTCTGTAATTAGGCATACACACATTCATAATGTTATGTCTTCCTAATACATTGTTGCCTTTATCATTATGAAATAACCCTCTTTATCTCTAATAATACTTTTTGTCTTGGGAACCTTTTTTATATATACTTTAAGTTCTAGGGTACATGTGCACAACGTGCAGGTTTGTTACATATGTATACATGCACCATGTTGGTGTGCTGCATCCACTAACTCATCATTTACATTACGTATATCTCCTAATGCTATCCCTCCCCTCTCCCTCCACCCCATGATAGGCCCCAGTGTGTGACGTTCTCCACCCTGTGTCCAAGTGTTCTCATTGTTCAATTCCCACCTATGAGTGAGAACATGCGGTGTTTGGTTTTCTGTCATTGTGATAGTTTGCTGAGAATGATGGTTTCCAGCTTCATCCACATCCCTACGAAGGACATGAACTCATCTTTTTTTATGACTGCATAGTATTCCATGGTGTATATGTACCACATTTTCTTAATCCAGTCTATCATTGATGGACATTTGAGTTAGTTCCAAGTCTTTGCTATTGTGCATCGTGCTGTAATAAACATACGTGTGCATGTGTCTTTATAGCAGCATGATTTATAATCCTTTGGGTATATACCCAGTAGTAATGGGATGTCTGGGTCAAATGGCATTTCTAGTTCTAGATCCTTGAGGAATCACCACACTGTCTTCCACAATGGTTGAATTAGTTTACAGTCCCACCAACAGTGTAAAAGTGTTCCCATTTCTCCACATCCTTTCCAGCACCTGTTGTTTCCTGACTTCACTCCAGTCTTCTTCTTATTCCATTGTATATGTATCTTTTCTCATCTGTATGCTTTTAAACTACTTATATCTTTATATTTAAGTGTACCTTTCTAGCCAACATATCAGATCTTACATTTTATCCATGTATCAATCTCTGCCTTTTAGCTATTCAGACCAGTGCTATCCAATTCTGTCAAACTCTTAGACTTTCTACTCTTTCATGGACACCTTTTTAAAAAATCAAAAGGTAAGCCTCAGACTAGCAGAATGTATCTGTAATACACATTTCTGAGAGTATGTTAAAAAAGGCCTTACAACTCAATCATAAGACAAAAGACTCCAATCAGAGAAGAAGCAAACAATTTTAATATACACTTACCAAAGAAGATATATGGCAAAAAAGTACATAAAAAGGTGCTTAACATCATTAGTTATTAGAGAAATGCAAATTAAAACTTTAGTGAGATATCACTACACTCTACATACCCACTAGAATGTCCAAAATTAGAAAGATTGACAACATCTAGTGTTGGTACGGGTGTGGAATGATTGGAACCCTCATGTTGCTGATGGGAATGTAAAATGTCATAATCCCTTTGGAAAATAGTTTTGTAATTATTTATATAGTTAAATATAACTCTTACTTACCAAATGTCCTAGTTATTTCATTCTTAGGTATTTCTGCAAGAGAAATGTGATCTTATACTTACACAAATGCTTATATACAAATGTTCATAGAGGCATTATTTATAATAGCTGGAAACTGGAAAATAACCCAAATGTCCATAGACACATTATTGGAAAAAACAAATTGCGACCTATCCATAAAATAGAATACTATACATGATAAAAGGGAATGCACTAGTAATATGCATAACAATGTGAGTGAATCTCAGAAGCATTATGCTGAGTACAAACCTGATTCAGAAGAATACTTCTCCTAAGATGCCATTAATATGACATTCTAGAAAACCAAAGCTATCCAGTGTGACAAAAGGCCTATCAGTGGTTCCTTCTCTAGAGCTAGATGTGACGGCTGAGGAGAGAAGGAAGAGATTGATAGTAGGTGAGCAGGATAGAACTTATGGGTGATGAAATTAGTCTATATATTGATTGTGGTGGCGTGTATATTATTCTAGGTGCATAACTTTACATTTGAATTGGGTACATTTTATGTAATTTATATCACAGCAAAGTTGATTTTTTAAAAAAGCAATAAAAAAAAAAAATAAAGGCTGCAACAGGGGAAACCTGGGGACAAATCTGACATCATCCATCCAATCTATTATTCTCTACATGGTAACTACAGTGATATTTGAAAAATATAAAAATTGGTTTATGTCTAAAATCCATCAATGATTCCTTATTATCCTGAAGATAAAGTCCAAAATTTCAACATATAATAAAAGGGCTTTGGCTCTTTAGTGCTTGAATGTCATTTTTGGAAAATCCGCTGATCCCATCCTAATTCTGCAGATCTACTTTCAGTTCTCTAAACAGTCTAAGCTCTGTTTTGCATACAAGCCACTGTACATCCTATTCAATCCACCCAGAGCTCCTTTCCCTATCTCAAGCCAAGATGAATATTATAGTCTTGCCTACTTAAGCACTGGGCTATGAGGCACTTGAGTAGGTTTTCAAAAATGTTGAATAAATGAAAACATAGATATAGGAGTTTGGAAGTGGCTGAAAACAAACGGGCTGTTTGTTTTTCCAGGAAAAAAAAAGTTACTAGAAACCTTATAATCCCTGGTATGACTTTTAGCATTTCAACCTTTGGGTTCAACCACAAATGTAGTATTTTGAAAAGTAAAACCATTAATATTATAATCTGTCTTTTCATCTAAGGTTTAGGAGTATTTTGCAAGTAAAATCCTGCATAGGAGGAACAGTAGTTCAGAGCCCTGCCTTTTACAAATACTTTTCATTTAGATAGCAGGCACTCCCCTGGAAATAGACTTGGAATGTTCATCTCCTGGGGGTGGAGGGCAGAAAAGCAAGGAGGTTTTTAGGAGAATCTGGATAATTTTAAGGCATTTTATGGTTTATGGAAAACATTCACAGAGCTATCTTTGTAACTGCTAACAGCACTGTGACGTAAATAGCCAAATATTAACCCATTATTGTGTGAGAGAACTCAAAGACCCAAAAAGATGAAGTGGTTATCCTATATACATACTAGAAGACCTAGAACCAGAACACTGGTCTTCTGACTTTTCATAATTTGATTTTACTAAAAATCAAATAGAATGAATTGTATTAGTAATTTTTGGAGAACACTTGTGCTGTCCATGAAACTTTGAATCATTTAGCATATGGTTTCCTGGAAAGAGATTGCCCAATCCCATTCTAGAGAAGTCAAAAAGACAGGAAGATGGGAGTGATATATGCCTCCCTCCTTACTGGTTGGCTTGCTATGGACAAGTCCCTAATACTCCCTAAATATCAACTTCTTCCTAAGTTCAATAGGGAAAATAATAGCAAGGATGCCATAGTGTCATTGTGAGAATTCTTGTAATTAATGTATGTAAATCAACTGTTACAGTGCACATTGCATAGTAATCACTCACATTACAATTAGTTGTTTTAATTATAATTGCCTGGGGAGGAAGTCAGCGACAGAGACCTCTGCAGAACACTGAGCATGAGAAGAAGCTGTAGAAAATAAGGATCATTTTCTATCCTCACATATTAATGCCTTGGTCACTAGGTGTGATCAATAGTTCTACAGGTGATGAAACCTCAATCAGATAGGAGAGCTGCAGTGGAAGAAAACTCCTGGCAGGACATCACTGTGAATGTAGAAATGGAGCTCAAAGGGTTTTACGGAAGGAGATAATTCTGACCTGAAACAATCAGCACTTTTGTGGATAGCTTTTGCAATGTTTTCATGTGTTCTCACTATCTAAATGCTCCCAAAGATTGTCAACATTTCATTGTTATTTTCTTTCTTGCACAAATAATTTATGACCATTGTAGAAAAAATATACGTAGAAAGATAGTCTCTTAATACCCTCATCTGGATATAGAATTAATATTTGGGGTTCCATTATTTCTCTTTCTTGTTCATTGCTAAGTTCCACATGGCCTCCAAAAGGAATGTGTAGAAACAATCACTAACGTGATAGTATTAAGAGGTGGGACCTTTAGCTGATGATTAAGTCATGAGGGCAGTCCCCTCATGAATGGGATTAGCCACCTTCTAAAAGGGCTAGAGTAAACTAGGTAGGCCCCCTTTTTGTGTGCTGACACCTTATGCCATATGAGGAAACAGCAAGAAGGCCCTCACTAGGAACCAAATTCTGTGCCTTGATCTTAGACTTTCCATCTCCAAAACTGTAAGAAATAAATTCTGCCATTTATAAATTATTCAGTCTCAGGTATTTTGTTGTAACATCACAAACAGATTAAGACACTCATATATCTTAAAAATAGATTCACCAATGACTTCTTATCATCATTAAATTCGAAGACTATTCTTTGCTTCTTTTCTCACTCTAAAATTTTATTACATGGTAACCCTCCCCTCATTCTTGATTATTGTTGGAAACCACTGTGGCCAAATCCCCTGACCTTTGTAAGAAGATTCTGTTTGTCCTGTCTCTAGGTTCTCCTCATTCCAATCAGCCTGAACACCTAGCCAGAGTCACTGGAAAATATAATTCTAATCACTTAATACCCTGCTTAAAACCCACAGTGACCAAGAAAAACCCTTGCTCTTTAGCATGGCATACCAGGCCCTTACCCTCTAGTCTCAGCTGACTTTGTTACCCTGTTTTCCATTAGTCTCTTTCACATATCTTATGTCCCAGAAAGATCAGACTCCTAGCTATTCCCTACGTGCTCTACACATGCTCCTACTCCAGGCACTTTTCTCATAATATTTTTTTCCATTCAAATATTGATTTACTCCACAATCATATGTTAAAGTATCATCCACCTTTCATGGTTCAAACTAACAATATCTTCTCTATGAGGACCATAAGGCTCTCATTTAGTTATTTAATCATTTCACAATTTTAATGTATGTATTTGCATATATAAAATACATTTTCTGCCTCTTCATTGCACCCCACTCAGTTCTGCTCCTCACTTCTTCTTATTGACATTTTATCTCAAAAATATTTCCATACAACAACATAGAAATCTTTCCAATTATTACCTTTTGCTTTTTTTATTTGGGAAAATTTAAAACTTAGTATATAGGAAAATTAACCCCCATATAACCTCCACTCAGTTTGCACTATTATTGATAATTTGCCAATTTTAAAACCTATTCTACATTAAAAGTATATCATTTTATTAGTAGATATTTCCATGTACACTCTTTATTATTATTATTTTTCATGTATTACAGGTACTCTGATATAAAGTCATGAGCCATAATTCATTTTACCAGTCCTCCATTGATAGGTATGTATGTTGTTTCCACAGTACAATTTTTAAAAAATAAATGGAATCACTTAGAAAGTATTATCTTCCTTTTGTTTTTGCATGGCATATTCTTGCCAACTATCTGCAGAACTTTTCCCATTCTGTGTTGCATGGCAAGTAATTAACATATATTTGGATACACTGAGGAAAGTGAAGTTTGTTTACATGTGAATCCTCTAAAATGCACGGTAAGTCTGGGTGCAGTGGCTCGTGCCTGTAATCCCTGCATTTTGGGAGGCTGAGATGGGCAGATGACTCGAGCCCAGGATTTTGAGACTAGCTCGGTCAACATGGCAAACCCCCGTCTCCACAAAAAATACAAAAACTAGCCAGGTGTGGTGACACACACCTATAGTCTCAACTACTTAGGAGACTGAGGTGGATGGATTGCTTGAGCCCAGGAGGTCAAGGCTGCAGTGAGCTAAGGTCATGCCACTGCACTCTAGCCTGGGTGACAGAATGAGACCTTGTCAAAAAAAAAAAGAAGAAGAAGAAAGAAGAAGAAAGAAGAAGAAGAAGAAGAAGAAGAAGAAGAAGAAGAAGAAGAAGAAGAAGAAGAAGAAGAAGAAGAGGAGGAGAAAAGGATAAATAAAGAAAATGCACAGTAAATTGTTCATTATCAAGATTCATTAATTAAACATTTGCTCAATGAGTGAATTATCTCTGACTTGAGCTAGTGTGGAATTAGTCATTAAACTTTGTCTATGAATTTCATTATCAGAATGTTTTCATGTCGACATGCTTTCTAATAAAGAAAAAGAGCAAAGTTTACATTTTAATATTGATTTTGTCTGCTTTACTGTAGTAGGTCCAGAAAGAAAGTATATAAAAGATAGAAGTCATTGGAGAAGAGTTCTCTGCTTTATTTCACCGGTGATATCAGTGATAATTATGCAAAAGATGTGTTGATGAGAATCAGTCTTCACAGTGATATCCTCAAAGCCCTGTTTCATCATAGCCGTATAGATGTTCTATAAAGAGGTACCAGTTGTGCAACAAGGAATGTGTCTCTCTATTAACATAACCATTCTCCACTAGCATAACCTGAGATAAATTAAAAGGGCATTAGACTAAAACTTCATTGGGAAGAATTTTCATGGAATCGTCATATGGAAGAATTTCATAGAATTTTCATTTCAACATGTTTTCAAGTCTGTAGGCTTTGTACTATTAATATATTATTTTATTAATTCCCATGTGGGATTTTGAGCCATGAACGGATGAGACCATTAAAACATAGTCTGAACCTCGGAGCATAGAAATATTTAATATAAGGGTTATGCCAGCAGTAATCAATAACCATGTTTAATATTGAAAATACTCTAACCTGAAGTCGCAGAGTTTTCTCAAATTCCTCAGGGGATAAGTTGAGAATACAGGACAGTAAAATAAATGTTGTTCTAATATCCTAATATCTGACAATTCCTCTATCATTCCTCTTTCTTCATTACAGCAAGAGATTGACGAAATAACACATGTCCTGACTCTTACTTCTCTCTTCATCCCTGCGGGCTTTCTATATTGATGAAATTGCTGTGGAATAAGCAGGAGCTTTGTGTATCAAGGACTATCTGGGATAGAAGAGGGAGAGCCGTCTCAATATATATCACACTAAATAAAAGATGTTCTTCTTGAGAAACATTTTTAGAAGCTCAATAAAAGAAATCATTATGAACTAAGGATAATTTTGATAGAAAGTGACTTTTCTTGCAGTCTTTTAGTCTCCCCATATAAATTACCCTATGACTACATATGCATTTATTTAATCAAAATGAACTTCTTAATAAAGAGCCCCTTTGGCTATATTGGCTGACATTTTCTAAATCCTTAAGAACTGACATTTTATTCCATCAAGGATAAAATAAATAAATGATTAAATTATTTTAAGGTCACAGAATAGAATTTAGGCATTTGGATTAAAATTATGCTGTTAAAATCTTGCGTGTCATGAAAAAAATTTAAAAGCAAAAGCAATATTATAAAGTACTACAACGTTAATAATTCAGTATCTTAATTTATCTTTACTTCTAGAAGCTTTGGATTTTAATTAAGATGATGTTTATGAATGTTAGAAAAAGAAAAACAACAACAACCTCTGATATAATCATGATCATTTATATCTCCCAATAGCCCATCTGGCCAGAAAATAAAATAATGGCAGAATCTACAAGGCAGTGTGTAGGGCTGCTCCATGCTAAGCTTAGTATGGTTGAATCTATTATGGGTCATAAGCCAAATAAATACAAAAGCTGACTGAAGCCTCTTTTGTCTAAAATGGGTTAGGATTAATTTTCTTAATATGCCAGTTTTTGAATGAATATTTCATAAAAGTTCAAAAGGTTCATGTACATATTTGCAATCAAGGAAATATAAGGTAAAAGATAATGTTTTATTCACCAATGAGATGGAAAAGAAACTCAAAAGAATGAAGACACCTGATTTTGCCAAGTGTAGAAAAGAGTATTGTCAGATACCTTTGGTAAATAGACCTTTACGCCTTTGGTGGTGGAGTAAATTTATATGGCTCATTTGACATTTTAAAAATATACATACATGTAAAATGTGTTCCATATAAATAAGCAATTCAATCACTGTAACTTTGTTTTATTAAAATATATGTTAAAACAATAGTCATGATAATAACTAATACTGATTGAGTGTTCAGGTATGTGCCAGCATTGATTTACCTGCTTTATACACATCATCTCCTTCAAGAAACTGAGGTTCAGAGTGATTTCCTAACTTGCCTGAGGATACACAGTAGAGGAACCAGGATTGCAACACCGAACCCAGTGTTCTTAACCATTACATCTCTTGCTTCCTGTAGAGCCACCTATATTGCCCTCTATGGGTACAGAGTGTTGCTCATTGTAGCCACTATTTGCAGTAGCAGAAAACTGGAGCCAAATTATCTACCAACAGGAAAGTTATATTACATTATAAAGTAAAGTATAAAATTATAGTATGATTTATGTACTTCTAACACTTAAACTATGTTGGTTCAAACTTTCATCTATGGCAAACCTATAGATGTACTCAAAATATACAACAAAAAATTTGTGTGCGTGCTTTAGGTGCCAAGGGTTGTGCTAATCTTATTTTTCAGTGCTTGACACGTTATTATCATTGGTCTTCACAAGCCTCCATTTTTGTTTTGCTCATTTGTATTCTTTTCTCTTCCCTATCCCCACCTCTGTTTACTCTTTTCTTTCAATGTGTTTGTTGAATAGACGACAGTTGGTTTATTCTTGTAGGACATGAGCAGTGGTTTGTATGCACATTGAAAAGTACACAAAAGTACTGTGTTATATGTCTTGTGATTTCTTCTTTGTTCATCTAGCAATATATTTTAAGAGCTATTAAATTTGCTGCATATACAACTAGTCTATCATTTCTACTGATGCATTGTACTCCAAAGTGGACCATTACACATCTTACCATCTACTGCTCTTGTGGTGGAACCAGTGGCAATTTCCTGCCAACAAAAACAACATTGTGATAAGGTATCTTATATGTGTCTTCTTGTGGGCGCCCTGGGCCTTTTTCTTTTTGGACAGGGGAGGGAATCTATATATAGGAGCAAAACTGTTCAGCCTCATAGACTAGGTATAAACTTATTGGACTAAGGGCAGACATTTCTGCAGAACTGCACCTGTATTCACCTTCAGCACATGAGTATTCCTACGGCCCTATATCCCTGCCCAGATCTGGTATTATCTAATGTTCTCCTTATTGTCAGACTAATAGAAGTGACATGATGCCTCATTGTTGTCTTAGTTTCATTCTGAAAAACAAATTAAACATATCTAAACTTAAATGTTAAAATAGGACATTTGGCAGCATAAGAAAGAAAAGGGGAAACCCATGCCAGAGCTGGCAGTCTGTTGGTCCATCATAAATTGGACACATATATAGGCGCACCTGCATGGAATTATAAATCTTGAGTTTCATGAGCTGAAATGAAAAGTCCCATATCTGATTTGAGACCCTGTGTTCTATTTTGAGTTCTTCTAGAAATAGGATGTAAAACAATAGTTCAAGTACAAACAGTGTAAGTAATACCAATAGGAAAGAGAAAAATTGACACAGGAATGGAAGGGAGGCAATTTACGATGCATTTTTTAGCCAGTATTTACAATGGACAACTGGCAATAAAATAGGTAAATAGATACCTTAGAACTATCCCACCCAAAGTGCCAGGTAGTTGCAAAACGTACTCATAAACTCCAAAGAGTGGCTGATTGAGAGCTGCTCTTAGGGGTGCTAATTCTTCCTCACTTTAGGGCCTGCTGTGTGATGGGCGCAGAGATGCGGATAAAGACACTGAAGTCCACTAGAGCCCAAGACTGGAGATAGATGAAGCGCTGATAGAATCTGTGAGAGCCCACTCCTTGTACCAGTCTGATTTACTTGACCCCGCATTAAATTTATTCCAGTCTATCACTGCTTTTTCAAGGTGCTGTCCAGTTACAATTTTTCAAAATAAACTTATAACAAATTTAGTGGGAAAAGTGACAGTCCTGAGGCCAACAGTGATATGCATTACCTTCCGTTTCTCTCATTCTTTCTATAATAGATTCCACTAACTCTTGGATGGCACTGCTGCTGGTGAGAACTGTCAGCCCAGTGATATTACCCAGACCTTCATGCCTGTTGGTTTTTGTTCTTGTCAGGCCATTGCTATTGCAGTGGCCCCTTTATGATTATTCCTGGAAATGGAAGCAACAAAGTCTTCTGAGTTCCAGACATATGCCTTTCTACTGGCATAACAAACATCAACCCTACCTCCTCATGATAATTTGTGTTGATTAGTTCTGCCAATATGGTAGTAGCTTCTTCCTTTTCCTGTTCGCCTGGTGTGATGAAGAGCTCAAAATGACAGGCAGGAGCTTTAAACCTTAGGTTTAGTAAAATAGTTACTGTATCTTCTGGTAGAAACATCCCTCCTCTGGGAAAAAGGATCCCTAATGGAGCCTGAACTTGTGGAGAGGAGACAGGAAACAAAAGTTCACCAAGCGAGCAGGCTCCTTTCTATGCCCATGTTTGGTTCCTAGATTCATGTACTAAGTATCATATGATTAACATTGGTTAAAAGCATAAACCTCAGAAACATGATTTCTCTCCCTCCAATCCCCCTTTTCTACCAAAGAGAAAATAGAGTAAGATGAATTTGTGTGCAAAATAAATGTCAGGCTTGTTATACTTGGCCTTATTATTTTCATAAAGTATAGAGAGAATTGATTGGCCATACAGGCTCTCTTTAAATTGGTTTTGCTGGAACATTACCTGAAACTATGTTATTCTAGCCAAAGCATTGGTAAAACAACCAGCATCTCCGATTGTTTCCCATTTCAAAAGAAAATAGATTATTACTGAACATAAATGCCAATTACTATATTACCATAAAATAAGAATACTAATGAATAGCTTTTGAACTTTGGAGAACTTGAGTACGGGAAAAGGTAAATTCTGCTAAAAACAAACCATACTGTCAGAATAGCAGCTTTCCAAACATGTTGTTTGTTCACCTTGGAACTGCCATCCACAAACCAAGTAGGTGTTTGTCAGTCAGGTGACAGCTGTTTATTGGGCATTGTAGAGTCCAGAAGCTCCTCACACAGTTCCAGAGTCAGTCCTAGGACAAAAGAGGCTCCATGCTTGTGAATGTCTCCTTCTTGCATCCCCAAGTAGTGTGATCCTATATAACCATTTCTGTTTTATTATGGAACTCTGGATATTTCTTCTGAACACTGCTATTAGAGTATTTCTCTGACATCTCCCCAGACAGCCTGAGTATTTCAGATACCAAGATCAATTCAAGTCCCTCAGTCATAGGGGTAAGTTCAGTTAAAGTCCCATAACCAAGCAGTAAATGCCCCTCAAGCAGAAATTCTCTAGTCCAAAGTCCCAAGAGTTGTTGGGAGGTGTTCACAGGTCTAAGCCCCAGTAAATGCTCCCAAAGTGCTGTCAGGTGGAGAATCTTTTCCTACTATCACCTCCACTTCTACTCTACACTCTGTGGGCTCAGGCAGTCTTACTGTTTCCCATATAGCATATCCAATTAATATTGCCTGAAGGGCAGATTTGCAGGCCTTCTGTTTTACAGTTCTAGGAAGGGGAAATATCACACTAGTTACTAGATTCCATCCCTGACCTTAGCTTTTGAGTGCAGATTGAATCACGAATTATTTCTTGGCTACAATATGCCTCTAAAAAAGAATCGGGTTATAATTTTCTTCATGATATTTTGAGTTGGCACCCTAATGAGATAGGTTTCTTTTTCCATTCTGACACACAGATTCTCTTTTGAATGTCAAATTATTAATGCTATTTATTTCTTGTTGTTTTACTTCTTCTGAGAAAACTAGAATCATGGTGATATGATTAGGCTTTGTGTCCCCACCCAAATATCATCTTGAATTGTAATCCCCATAACCCCCATAATCCCCACGTATCAAGGGAGAGACCAGGTGTAGGGAATTGGATCATGGGGGCGGTTTTCCCTTGTTGTTCTTGTAATAATGAGTGATTTCTCATGAGATCTAATGGTTTTATAAGGGGCTCTTCCCCCTTGGCTCAGCACTTCTTCCTTCCGCCTTGTAAAGAAGATACACTGCTTCCCCTTAAACTTTCTTCATGAATGTAAGTTTCCTGAGGCCTCCCCAGTCATACTGAACTGTGAGTCAATTAAACCTCTTTCCTTTATAAATTACCCAGTCTTTGGCAGTTCTTTATTAGAAACAATACGAAAACAGACTAATACACATGATATTCTGCAGACTAGAGATGATTAGGCAAGGCCTGCAAATCTCTCTCATTTGGAATCGCATGGTGTCTGGTCTGTTTTCTTTCTACCACCCTGTTGCAAAAACTATATAGGCACCCTCCCTCTAGGTCCAGGGAGAATTGCAGAAGGGGTTGGTGCCTGAGATTGTAAGGAGTAGTTTTGAGGAATACAGTTAGTTCAGATCCTCCAAGTCAAGAATAGGCACACAGGTGCTTACACAGCTGCCAGTAAATGGAAGGACTTTGACTCCTGGGCCATTGTGTAGTCCCTTTCCATTTCATTTTCACCATAAAATGTTTCCTGCTTTCCAAAGATTTTAAAAGAGAATTAACAAGAGGATATCAAGATACCTGGTGATAGAGCCTTTTGGTGGATAGAGCCTCTGGCAGATCTTGACCAAAAGGGGAAGAATGTAAACTAAATGTAAAATTCTAAACCCCCCAACTGACTGAACAGTCCATCTCTTGGCCAAGGAGGCCCCAGAGTAAACCTGAAAACTGAGTTCTCAGCCATGACAGGATGTGGAGGTCAGACTCACCTCGTTATATTCCCTCTCTCATTAACCATGATTTGGTTTTCTTCTGTAAGCGCTAAACAGAAACTACCCTTTTCAAAAAACTCCACCAGTAATATCCACCAATCCCTTGGTGCTGCCCATCCTTTTTTACCTGTTAAGAGACCAACAACCATGGAGTAGTTCTGGCCAGTCTATGGAAAAAGTGCACTAAGGGTTTTCGTGTCACCTGCCTCACCTTTGGATGTCAGAGGGACAAAAACTCCACCCTTGAATTACCCACCTTTTTTGTTGAAGATGGAGAAGCATCAAGCACAATTGTGCATGGGCACATTTCTCCTTTCATAAATATTCATTATGCCTCCTATAGCTTATTAAGTACATATATTCAGCCATCCTGCTCAGCATAAATTCCTGCTGCCTTTTTCCCTCCCTGGAAGTGTTTTCTTCTTGCTTCTGGCTGGAGACTATGCCTCCTAGCCTGTCTGAATGGCCGCTCTGCAGAGTACAATGCTTTATGAGAAGTCAAACTCTTTTAGGAGAAAAATTATACATGACCACATCCTGAAGAACAGTGCTCTAGCTCATAGGCTTTCATGGGTGTCATCTCCAAGCTGGTCCCTTTGCTGCTCCATCAAAAGGCCATTTCATCTACTCTGAATCTGGCAGCTCCTGGGTGATGCAGTTTATGGTAGAGTCAATGCATCTCATTGTTACTTGCTCATTGCTGCACCTGCTTCAGAGTAAATGAGCTGTTTTAGTATATGGCAATATTATATGGGATTGCATGATGATAAATATGATATTCTATGACTATAAACAGCACACTAGTAAAAATTAAGTATTAGTTCACAAAGTCTCAAACTATCAAAAAATCAATATAGTATACACTGTTTTCTGAACACAATGCAGTAAAACTAGAAACAAGTAACAAAAGAACAAAAATATTATGCATTTGAAAAATGGAAAACATACTTAAAATCATTTATGTGCCAAAGAATTAGTCATAATAGATATTATGAAATAATTAGAACACAAGGCAACAGAAGTAGTATATATGTGGAATGCCATAAAATAATACATAGAAAAATTTCCTGAAATGCTGACAGGGAAAAAAGAGAAAAATCAACATGTTAAGTCAAGCTATTAACCAAATCTAAGAGCTAAACAACTCAAAATAGTAAATCTAGAGAAGGTAGAATGAATGTAATATTAATTAATAAAATAAGAATAGCACTTAAAAAAACTAAAGAAATTGTAGAATCATCAGAATCAAATATTCTTTCTTTGAGAAGACTAATGAAATACCTAATTTGCTCACATTATTGATCAAGAAAAAAATGGGTCCATAACTACAAATAGAGAAATTTATAATTAACTATAGTCCAAACATAATAAATGTTAAACAATGGATAAAATATGTCAAAACAACAAAATTGATTCAAGAAGACATAGAGTGATATTTCTAATCAAATCATAAATTTTCAGAAAACTAGAAGTGAAAGATAGCTTCCTTCACTTGATGATGGATTCTTACTAAAAACCTACAACAAAAATATCCATTAGGAGTATTTCCTTTAGTGTAAGGGGTCATAACCAGATTCCTTCGATCATTGTTCTATTTAACACTTTATTGAAACTTATTGACACAACATTGGATTAGGAAAAGAATAAGAGACATATAAATTTGAAAGGAACATATAAAGTCATTACTCACAGACAAAAAAATTATCAACATAGAAAATTCTAAAAGAATCTATTGACACATTGTGAAAATTATAGTCCCACAAATTTGCAGTATTTGAGATTCATCTATAAAAATCACTTTCCTATACAGGAGCAACAGCTAATTATAAACTGTAATTTAAAAAAATAGATCCTTATTCACATTAGAACAAAACATATAAGAGAAAAAGGGTTTTAAATAATGGAGTAACTACTTTATTAGTGATTGTATTTCTTCTACAATTTAGTCTATAAACTAAATATACTTTATTTTAATTTTCAATCGGAAACTTTTTAAGATGAGAAGCTTATCCTAACACTCACATGGAAGAGGAAAGAGTGAAAGTGGTTAAGAACATTTTGGAAATGAAGAATGGGATGAGTATAGGCTCATACTACTACATATGTTGAATTTTTATATAGTTATGGTAATTTAACCTGTGTGGTAAATGCAAATGAACCAGTGGAACAGAACAGTAATTTAGGAGCTTTGCATAGAAAACTTTAACATCATTATTAATCAATGAGAGAAAAGTTCGAAAAATTTATTTACATTAAAACTTTCTATATCAACAATAGCAGAATAAAAGAAGTAAAAAGGCATGGGTGAAAAAATCTGTGATACAAAATTAGTAGCTAAAATATACAAATATTTTTACATGTCAATAAAAATGACAACTATCCAAAAAAGGAAAATTGTTAAAGCCTGTGAATGAGCAATTCACAGAAAAAGAAGCCTGAACAACCCTGTAGAGGATTGCATTACTGGCCAAATTTTTTAGTCCTCCCTGTATCTAAACCCTTTTCCATATGACTTTGCAGTTCCTCCCACTAAATGGAAAGAATCTATTTTCTCACCCTTTGACTTAGGATTGGTCATTTGCTTTGGCCAAAAGAGTGTGGCAAAAGTGAGTACATGCTAGTTCCAAGACGAAGCCATAAGAAATTGTGCAAGTATCAGCCTTAAGAGATCTTTCATGTTGCTGACTTGTGCCTCTGAATGACCACACAGGCCCAATTAATTAATTGAGCAACTGAATAAATAAGCACAAGTCCAAGCTTCAGCAGGAAGACAAGCCCAGCTGAGTTGTCCTGCTGAGCCCAGTCTAGATCAGCTGACTGCCAGCCAAACAACAGACTGAGAATGATTGATCAATAAGAGTAGTTTTAAGCCACTGAATTGTGGATGACTTGTGATGTAGCATTAGTAGGGTGAGAGCTAACTGACACAATCGTCAGCTGTACTAGTAGCTAAGGGAAGTCACGCTAACAAGAGAGGAAACTCATATTCATAAATGGCAATGATTTAAAGTCTGATAATTGATAGGATACAGGGAAACAAGAATTTTCACATGTTTGCCGGAAATATGAATTAATTAATACATTTGAAATACAATTAGGTAGTATCTGATAAATTGAAGCCATTTATACCCTGTGACCAACGGTTCTATGATTAAGTATTACAAACACTGGTTTATGTTGGCAAGGAGAAACAAGGATATTCATCACAGCATTGCTTGTATCAGTAAAAAACTGAACATAAAATAAACTTCTTATTTTAAGAAAGAAATTGATAAATCGTGGTACATTTATAAAATGGAGTAGGGGGCGGAGCAAGATGGCCGAATAGGAACAGCTCCAGTCTCCAACTCCCAGCACCAGCGACACAGAAGACCGGTGATTTCTGCATTTTCAACTGAGGTACTGGGTCTCACTGGGAGTGCCGGACGATCCACAGAGCACAGCCACGGTCTCACCCAGCCAGGAAGCAGGCTGCATGGTGCACCACCCCGGGTGCCTGGGTGTAAAGGAATCCCTTCCAGCCAGGGGAAACCCATGACACACAACACCGGGCAACCGGTAACTCCTAATCCCCAATGAAGCTGCTTTCAAGCAAACACACCAGGATCATCATATCCCACACCCTGCCTGGGAGGGTCCCAGACATCTTGGTGCTCCCCCTGGCCACAGCAGCACAGCAGTCTGTGATCTACCGGCAAGGCAGCAGCGAAAGCTGGGGAGGTCAGCCATTGCTGGGAGGCTGGGCTGGGTGAACAGCGCTGGGAAGCTCCAACCTGGGTGGAGCTCACAGCAGCTCAAGGAAACCTGCCTGTCTCTGTAGACTCCACCTCTGGGGACAGGGGCACAGCTACAACAACAACAATGTAAACAAATGCAAAAATGCAGAAACCCTAATTCTAAACCACTCTGGTCCTAATGGTGCCAGCAGTAGAGGGATCTCCCAACACGGAGGCTGTGATCTGAGAGTGACAGACTGCCTGCTCAAGTGGGTCCCTGACCCTGAGTAGCCTAACTGGGAGACATCCCCCACTAGGGCAGCCCTGATGCCCCACTGGTGTGGAGGCACCCCAGAGAAGTCAGCAAGAATCAGACAGGCCACCCTGTTCAGAAATACTCACTGCACCTCTGCTGCTGATACCCCAGGCAGGCCCTGGAGTGGGACTCTCTGCCAATCTCCAACAGACTCCAGCTGAGGGTCAGTCCTGACTGTTAGAAGGAAAACATCAAACAGGCTAATAACCACAACAAAACCCAACGGGGCATATCACCAACATCAAGTATCTATGGCATAAAACCCCACGCATGTGTTTTGTGCAAGCCACCAAAAATAAGTGAGCACATCTCCCCCGCAAAGGAGCCGCGAGCGCCCAGCAACGGATCAAAGCTGGACGGAGAAATGACTTTCACTTAGATGAGAAGAAGCCAGTCCATCAAATTTCTCAGAGCTGGGGAGGAATTTCACGACCCAGCGCAGCGAAACCAAAACTTCTGCGCGAAAGAACGACGGCCAGGAGTAATTAATGCAGGCCCGCAAACGAAACGGAAAGAGATGAAACCATGACACTCCAGGAAATACGGAGAAATGGAATGCTTCAGCAACCAACACCCAATCAACTGGAAAGAGGCCCACATTGAGGATCAAATGAATGAAATGAAGGAAGAGAAAACCAAAAGAAAAAAGAAGAAAAAAGAAATGAACAAAGCCTGCAAGAAGCATGGATGGCAAAGAACAACCACCGATTGGGGTGCCTGAAAGGGTGGGGGAAATGGAACCATGGAAAAACACTTCAGGACATCATCCAGGAGAACTTCCCCAACCTAGTAGGGGCAGGCCAACATTCAAATCCAGGAAATACAGAGAACACCACAAAGATAATTTCTAGAATATAAACCTAACACATAATTGCCAGATTCAACACCAAAGTTGAAATGAAGGAAAAATCTTAAGGGCAGCCATAGAGAGAAAGGCCTGGTTACACGCATTAAAGCAAAACATCAGACTCATGACCCCGCGAAACCTACAAGCCAGAAGAGAGTGGGGCCAATATTCAACATTCCCAAAGAAAAAAGAATTTTAAACCCAGAATTCATCCAGCCAAACTAAGTTTCCATAAGTGAAGGAGAAATAAAAATCCTTTACAGATAAGCAAAGAGATTTTGTCACCACCAGGCCTACCTACAAGAGGACCCTGAAGGAAGCACTCAAATATGGAAAGGAACAACCAGTACCCAGCCACAAAACATGCCAAATGCGGTAATCACCTAGGCTGGGGAAGAAACTGCATCAACTAATCTGCAAATAAATCCAGTTAATAATTACTGGCAGGAACTACACATAAATAATCTTAACCTTAAATGTAAAATGACCAAATGCTCCAAATGAAAAGAGACACAGACTGGCAAACTGGATAAAGAGCCAAGACCCACCGCCCTTGTTGTATTCAGAGACTCAACTTCTACACGAGAGACATAAGCATGAACAAACAGCGATGATGCAAGATTTACCAAGCAAATGTGGAGAACAAAAAGCAGGGCTGCAATACTAGTCTCTGATAAAACAGACTTTAAACCATCATCAAAGATCAAAAGAGCCAAAGAAGGCCATTACACGGTCAGGCATCAATCAACGGTTCCAGCAGTGTTCAATACAGAGCACCCAGATTCATAAAGCAAGTCTTAGAGACTTGGCTAAAGAGACTCCAGACCCATGTCACCGGTATCAAACACCACCGTCATTACGTGACCAACACGGAAAGCAACAAAAGCAAGATATCCAGGAACTCATCTCTGCAGCAAGTTTTCAAGACCCATTAGACACTGAGAACCTCCGTTCTCAAATCAAATGAATATGATTCTCAAAATCATCAAAATACCCACCAATCACAATTAAAGTGCCACCTCAGCAAATGTACACAAGAACAGAAATTATAAATAAACTGTCTCTGTAATCTACAGTGCAACTAAACTAGAACTCTGAAATGTACGAAACTAACTTCAAAACCACTAACCATAATGTTCGGCAAACAACCCTGAATACCGCATAAACGAAATGAAGGTAGAAATAAAGATGTTCTTTTGAAACCAATGAGAACAAAGTGATACAACATACCAGAATCAGACACATTTAAAGCAGTGTGTAGAGGAAATTTATAGCACTAAATGCCACAAGAGAGCTATAGTGACTCAAAACTGAATACCTAATGACGCAACTTAAAGCAACCAGAGAAGCAAGACAAACACATACTCTAAAGCTAAAGAAGGCAAGAAATAACTAAGTGACCGCATGAACCTGAAGGAGATATATACGAAACCCAAAACTCAACAATCCAGGAGTCATTTCAAGTGATCAACAAACACACCACCACACACAAACATGAGAGAAGAAACTCAACGACGCACTAAAAATGATAAAGGGGATATCACCACCCACCCCACAGAAATACAAACTACCATCAGAGAATACTATAAACACCTCTACTTCAAATAAACTGGAAAACCTAGAAGAAATGGATAATTTCTGACACTTACACTCTTCCAAGATCTGCTAAAACAGGAAGAAGTTGAATCCCTGAATAGACCAATAATAGTAGGCTCTAAAATTGAGGCAATAATTATGAGCCTATCAAACCAAAAAAGTCCAGAATCAGATGGATTCACAGCTGAATTCTACCAGAAGTATAAGCATAGATAAAACGGCCCTCTCTGAAACTATCCCAAATCATTAGAAGTAGGGAATCTAACCCATTTTGGTGAGGCCGATCATCCTTTTTGATACCTGGGGCCTGGTAGGACAAATAAACAAAAAAAAAATATAATTTTGTAATTCATTATCCGACAAATGATCGAATGCAAAAATCCTCAACAAACACGTAGTAAACCTGATTCAACAACACATCAAAAAGCTATCCACCACATCGGTGGGTTTATCCTGGATGGGGCTTGTTCTAACATTTGCACCACAACATTAAGACCAGCACATAAAACAAACCAAAGATAAAGAACCATTTATTTATTCTATTTAAGGCTTTTATACCCAACAGCGAAATTCTCATGCCAAGTCTTCAATAAATCTGCATGATGGAACTGACCAAAAATAATAATGAAGAGCTTATTTATGACAAACCACAATGAATGGATCATGACGACCAAAACTGGAAAAATTCCTCGAAACTCAAGGCATATGATAGGATGTCTCCTCACCAATTCTATTCCCAAATGAAAGGAAGTTCTATTAGGGGCAATCAGGGTAAGAGAAAGAAATCAAGGGTATTCAGTTAGGGAAAGAAGAGCCAAATTGTCCCTGTTTGGCAGATGACATGATTGTATATTTAGAAACCCTTTACTTGGTCTCACTCCAAAACTTCCCGCTTGATAGTTTCAGCAAAGTCTCTGTGGATACAAAATTAATGCGCAAAAATCACGCTACTTCCCTGGCACACCAATAACAGACAAACACAGAGCCAAATCATGAATGAACTTCCATTCGCCAAATTGTCAAAGTAACCAAATACCTAGGAATCCAATCCTACAAGGATGTAAAGGACCTTCAAGGAGAACTACAAACCACTGCTACCAGTGAAATAAAAGAGGACACAAACAAATGGAAGAACATAAATTACGCTCATGGATGGGAAGAATCAATAATATCGCGGAAAATGGCCATACTGCCCAAGGTAATTTATAGACTGCCAACTCCCCATCAAGCTACCAATGAGTTTCTTCACAGAATTGGAAAAACTGCTTTAAAGTCTTTATGGAACCAAAAGAGCCCGTGATTCCCAAAGACAATCCTAAGTCAAAGAACAAAGCTGGAGGCATCACGCTACCTGACTTCAAACTATACTTACAAGGCTTAACCAAAACAGCATGGTAATTGATACTCAAAACAGAGATATAGACCAATGGGAACAGAACAGAGTCCTCAGAAATAATACCACCACATCTACAGCCATCTGATCTTTACAACCCTAGAAACAAGAAATGGGAAAGGATTCCCATGCAAATGGTGCCGTAAAAATTGGCTACACATAGCCATAAGTAGGCTTGAAACTGATCCTTTCCCTTACCTCTTATACACGTAAAATTAATTCAAGATGGATTCGGAGACTTAAATGTGCCAGACCTAATTACAAAATCCAGAGGAAACCGCCTAGGAAAACACCGTATATAGGTAATGGGCAAAGACTTCATGTTCAAACAAAGCAGCGGCAGCAAAGCTAAAATTGACAAATGGGACGAATAAACTAAAGAGCTTGCACAGCAAAGAAACTACCATCAGAGCAATGGGCAACCTACAGAATGGAGAGAAAATTTCTGTAATCTACTTCCATCTACATTAAAGCACAAATATCCAGAACCTACAAAGAACTCCAACAATTCTACAAGAAAAACAAAACAACCCCATCACAAAGGGGATATGAACAGATTTATTTCAGCACATATTCATACAGCCAACAGACATGCTGAAAAATGCTCATCATCACTGGCCATCAGAGAAAATGCAATCAAACCATTAAATGAGATTCATCCTCACACCAGTTGTGAATGGCTTATCACGTCGGTGGTGCTCAGCCTGCGCTTTATATAATTTTATAAATAGGAACACTTTTATTAATTGTTATTGGTGGGATTGTAAACTAGTTCAACCACAGGAAAACAGTATGTATGCATTCCTCAAGGATCTGTAGAACTAGATGTACCATATGACCCAGCCATCCCATTACTGGGATATACCCAAAGGATTATAAATTATGCTGCTATAAAGACACATGCACACGTGATGTTTATTGCAGCACTATTCACAATAGCAAAGACTTGGAATCAACCCAAATGTCCATCAGTGACAGATTGGATACAAAATGGGCACATATACACCATGGAATACCATGCAGCCATAAAAAGGATGAGTTTGTGTCCCTTGTAGGACATGATGCAGCTGGAAACCATCATTCCAGCAAACTATTGCAAGAACAGAAAACCAAAACCATCCTGATGTTCCCTCACTCATAGGTGTCCGAACAATGAGATCACTTGGACTCAGGAAGGGGAACATCACACCGTGTCATGAGGGAGAGGAGGGGGAGGGATTGGGAGTTAAGTACCTGATGTAAATGACGAAATATGCTAAGACCAACCAACATGGCACAAGTATACATATGTAACAAACCTGCACGTTATGCACATGTACCCTACAACTTAAAGTATAATAATAATAAATAAATTTTAAAAAATAAATAAATAAAAATAAAATAAAATAAAATAAAATGGAGTAATAGCTAGTAGCTAAAATGAATGAACCATGTACATATATATCAAAGTTATGTTAGAAAAAAAGCAAGTTGCTAAAGGGTACATACTGTTTGTTATTCATGTGACTTCTAAATGCATAAAAATCAATACTGTATTATTTCTGGATTAATACATGTGCAGCAAAAGCACAATATATAGATGTACAGGAAACATAACTGCTTCTGGATAGAGATTGACTTTTGAATCAGAGTGAGAGGATGATTAGATGGCAGGAGACTCTACAGCTATATCTATAATATTTTCATTAAAAATAACTAAAATGTTATATGGATGATGATTATATGAGTACATGTACTATGTTTGAAACAGATCATAATGTAAAATAAAAATACATTATGGAAAATTCAAATGGTAAAAGCAAATACTATGCCATTGCTTAAGTGATGAAATAGATCTGTATGTATAGACATTTAGAGTAAAAAAGCAGGTTACAGAACATTGTATAGAGCTGTTTCTCAACATTGGTTCTCTTGATATTTGGGACTGAGTAATTATTTGCTGTAGGCAGCCATCCTGTACTTTGTAGAGTGATTTCCAGCATCCTTGGCCTCTAATATATGCCAGTAAAACCACCTACCACCCTAAACTGTGAAAACCAAAAGTGTCTCCAGAAATAAAGTTCTGATATGTTTGATTTTTATAATAGAAAAATGTGTTGCTGTTATAATACAGAATTATACATATTTTAAATGTAAAAAGAATTAAATTCTTATCAATTTCAGCAAATAGAATGACTAGATTATCATTATCTTCAATTTTATCACAGATGTTTCTATCACTAGACATTTGTAAGGCCCACGAAGGACATTAGATAATGGGAAAAGATGAAAAACCTTCATTAACTTTTTTTTCAAAATTTATTTGTCCAGGAACTATTTTTAAAATCTAATAAAAGTATCACTGATACTATTCTTGACGTGTTTCTCCTCATCTGAGACCTTATAAACAGACTGATAATGGACAAATGCAGAAGCTTGCCAGGCTAAAAGGCATCCAAGGATGCCTGGTGGTCCTGGTCCACCACCCAGCACTCTCTCTGATAGCAAGTCTAAGCTTGCATCAGAGATCTCACTTCAGACCTTCCTTTTGCTAATAATTATTTGAGAATTTCACCATAAGGAGAGAAGAGGTGTGCAATTATACTCGTAGTCAAAAACTGGTTGTCATGCTTTGTCCTAATTACAAATGTGGTTTTATAACAATTATTGTTGGCATTTATTATTGGCTGTAGCACCAACTACATTCAACATTCCATGAGACAGAGACTATACCTTGCACAGTGCCACACAACTCAGTAAATATTGATTGAAAGGATGGGTGAACAGTACTAAGTACAACAGGGGGTGAGAGGAACATAAAAATGAACACATTTAGTAAAGTAGTTCAAAACTTAGGAAAGGCAACAGATTTGCATATATTTAATCAACATTCAGTGTAAAGAGGACTACAATAGTATTTGGAATGATTTAAGGAAGCTCACTAATTAAGTCTGGACAAGTATACTGATTTATATTCCCCAATAATGAGAAGTTGTGCCTTGGGCAAATTTCCTAATTTTTCTCCATCATAATATTTCACATTTATTAAATAATAATAACGATATCCACCATTTTTTTCTTATCTCCTCATATTCCAGAAAGGAAGAGTCTTAGGGCATCTTTAGGGAGAATCCCATAAAGAAAAGTCATACCTGTGTTTCTATTTATATAATTTTAGCCAGAGAAGAGTGAAGCTCAGTAGGTTCTTTTAGTAGGATTCAACAGCTGACCTTCTTTCCCATTCAGACGGGACCATGCTGGTGGGTTTTGACTCAGCTCCCTTCCTCTAAAGCTGTAGTGCAAAACCATGAGTTTTTCTCATCGACATCTTTCTTTCCAATCCTGAATTTCTCTTTCTCCTATTATTACAAATTTTGACCATATAAAATTTATACATGAATTTGACATATTAAATATAAAATGTAAAATGCCTAGCATAGTACCTGGAGTTTAGTAGGAATTCAATAAACAGTCATTTGTTTAGGTTTTCATCATTACCTAGAATTACAGTATATTCTGTGATTAAAAAGAACAAAAGAAAGAGTAGTGATTTGGAAAAAAACAGAAGTCAGAAGTCAGATTTCTCATCAGAATCTCTGGCTCCCTCTAAGAACTGTTTTCCATTTATAACAAACTCAACTCCAAATATTAGAGTTTTCTCTGTATTTATACAGAGAATACCTTAGGTGGATTAGATATCTCCTATTTAGGGCCCAGTGTCATTTTGAATTGCATAACCTATACAGTTTACAGAGTCGAACTTAAGTGATTGGGTTTGAACTGGGTTGGTTATGGGAGGAAAAAAGAATACTTTCTTTTAACGCGAAGCAGAGAGACAGGCTCCCAGGTTTCCTGTGTCCATAGAGGCTTGAGTCTCTTGCCAGGAAGATCAGTACAACCAGCTGGTGCCTGAGACACAATCCCTTGTGCAAGTTCTCAGCAGGAGACTTTGCTGATGACTGAGTAGGGTGTACCTCAGACAGAGAACAAGGTTACGGAAACAAATTTGGGAAGCTTTATTACACAGTGAACTGAATCTCGTGATGCTCAACAAATCTAAAAGCTTCTGCTCCTGGACACTTAATTGTTTCGCCTGTCCGGGATGATTGAAACTGCTCTTTAAAGGCCATATATTTCTTTTTCTAAATTTTAGATTCAGGGGGTATATGTCCTTCTTTGTTGCATGAGTACTGCATATATAATGCTGGCGGTTGGGCTTCTATTGCACCCATCACCCAAATATACTACATTGTACACGATAGGTAAATTTTCAACCCTCATTCCCCTCCCACCCTTTCCCCTTTTGGAGTTCCCAGAGTCTACTTTCTCCATTTTTATGTCCATGTGTATTCTTTTTTAGCCACCACTTGTAAGTAAGAGCTTGTGAATATTTGGTTTTCTGCTTCTGTGTTAGTTCATTTAGGATATTGGAAAGGCCATACATTTCTAGTAAATCTGAAGACAATACATCTTCATTTCTAATCCCACCCTGGTATTCTTATTTATAAAGTTTGACCCCCTAAATCATTTTTCCATGGACCCATTCTCATCTTCATTTTAAAATGTACAGTATTTAGGATTACTCCTAAGTGGTCATTGATTTTAGTTTGTTAATGGACTCCCAAGTAAATCTGTGATTAAAAATAGTTCTCTGCTTCAATGCCAGCCAAGAGAAATATAGGTCTTTCTTTATCATGATGAGTTCTATAGAGACATTTATTTTTATTATCTAAAAATTGGTCTACTCTTTCATGACAGTTTTTTAACCATGAAATTGGAAATACATAAAGGAAGATATTTCTCAGGCAGACAGATCTAATGACTGTGGTGTTAAACCAACAGGGTAGGATTATAGGATATGGGGGAATACTTTCATGTTGCTTGCTTATCTGTATTTTATAGATTTGTCCCAAAAAATGTACACATTTTATAAATATAGTATTTTAAAATATTAAAAAGACAAACTCCTTTTCTTCACAATTCAATTTATCATAAAATAAGGTACAATCTCATATTTTAAAAATTTTCTACGGTTTTCAGCTCTGAATTGGTTATATTTCTAAACGATACAAGATGAAATTGTTTATTCAGATGTTACTCTCAAATAGCTCAATTATTGTGACTTTTGGTTGCTATAACATGATATGATAAGTACCAAGCACATATTAATAGTTCGGCATTGACTGGAGTCCAATAAAAACCTGATTGAGAGATATAAAAATTTCAGAATAAAAAAATCAAATCATCTCCTAACAATCGTTAAAATGAAATAAAGAAAAAAGAAAGCTCCCTGGTTAGTGGAATTTTTTACCACTAACCACTAGTAATTCTTTTGATGTTGAAAACGTTTTAAAGCATAGATCTATTTCTACACTTTAAGGAGAAGAAATGACATATGGTAATCTAAATACCAAAAAAGAAATGATAATTATATGAATTTTTGAATGTACCAATTAATACTGCAGTTTCCACTAAATGAGTATAATGAAGTCTTATATAATTGAAATTATCTGTGGCATTTTTCTCATGGACATTTATATATCTTGCTGTGACAATTATCTAAGGCTATAGTTAAGTACCTGACAATTAAAATAAAAACCATTAAGACAGTAATTTTTACTTTTCTTTATTTCTTCATTAACCTGTTGTTTTCAAATAGCACTATAATTTTGAAAGAAAAAAATTGAAAAAAACATCATTATATGCTTAAAGTCCCCTAGTAGAAGGAAATCTTTAATAGAAGCCGGAAAATTCATAGCAAATATGCTATCAATTCTGTGAGAAGCTATACCTAAATAGAGGTCTATGAACACTCAGAGCACTTGATTCATGGTGAAAGCATATTTCTTGGTCTTGAAAGAAACGAAGATCTTAACAAATTTCACCAACTGCATGAGAGAACCTAGTCATCCACTTTAAATTGGGAGTCTTTAAATTTAGCAGCTATATTCACTATAGTGCCATTTGTAAAGACATTCCCCTTTGAAAAAAATACATTTTGACAGTGACAGTTACATTATTTTTAGCTTTGCCTAACAGCTGCAGACTATAATTAAGACAACTAAAATTTGTATATGACATTTGTCTTCTTATAATATACTATGCTGTTACCCACACAAACTGTTGTTCTGTGTCCAGAGCCTACACCCAGGGCTCTTTATGCACTGCTGGGATTTGGGTTAATACTATTTCCAGGAATTCCTTGTAGTAGCACACAAGGGCTGCAATATCCAGGAATCAATCTCTAAAGCTTTAGAGGCCTACTGCAGACTCCCTGGATATTTCTTGCTTTACCTGATTTCCCAGATGATTAATTTCACACTATTTCAAGAGCTGCTGTTGCTGTAATCTCTTCAGATCTATTTTTGATAACTTCATTGACTTACTAACCGAAATGTTCTAAATCCCCACAGCAGGTACCATATTATCTTTTTTAAAATCCTGACAATTTCTTACAAAAATGTAAAAATCTGCCATTGATTGATATGATAGAATCACTGGAAATGGAAACAGTATAAAATAGAATTAACTCGAAAAGAAACTATTACGTTCAGCCTTTAGTAAAATAATGTGAATTGTTGGGATTGAAATTCCATTAACAAGGAATTTTAAAATTATAAACAATGATCATAATTAGAAGGATAAGAAGAGAAAAAGAGAAAGAGAAAAATGTAAGAAAACAGGGAAGAGAAATGGCATTGGAAAGTAATAAAACTGGGCTTCAAACGCTTTTTAAAAAGCAAAACAAAGGATGTCTGGATTCCAAGTAAAAAGGCCTAGTCCCAGGAGCATCTCCTTCAATCTCACCTGGCATCTATTCTCCCTGGCTGCTCAGATTCATCTAAATGAGTGCCTGAGTGTGTCGGGGGTATAGTGGATTTTAAGGTCTTTTTAAAGACTAATATTTTTTGTGGAAAAAGTAAATGACTAATCATCACAACAGATCAGATCTTTTTAGATAAGAATTGCCTCTTCAGTAAAGTAATAACATCATGAAATCCATTTTTTCCTTCTATGCATTATGTCATTTAAAACATTATGATGTCAAAGGTAAATACATCTAACACATCAGGGGTATTTTCTCTCTGTTCTCTTGCTCATTTATATTCTGTGGTCATTGAAATTAGGAAATATTTTTATTTCTTTTAATCTACTTTTCTTTGAACTCAGATGCTGTACTCTTAATGTTTCTGATGTTCTCTGGAATAAGATAACTGTAGGGAAGTCTGTGCTGGGTAACAGAAAGAATGCTGATTTTTTTGTTTGTTTGTTTGTTTGTTTGTTTTTGGTAGAAGATCAAGACTTCAAATTCTATTAACCATGGACTACTCTTTCTAGGACTAGTTTTATGCTTAAGCCATGACACCTCAATTAAGGTTTTTAACCACAATGTGTCACAAGACCTTGACCCCACAAGGTCAAGATTGTTTTCTTGCAAGTAATGTTCTTTACAAAAAAAACCCTGTTAGAACAAATAAATGAATTCAGTAAAGTTGCAGGATACAAAATCAACACCCAAAAATAGGTTGTGCTTCTATATACTAACCACAAACCATCCAAAAAGGACATTAAGAAAATGGTTTTGTTCACAATAATATCAAAAGGAATAAAATACTTAGGAATAAACTTGACCAAGGAGATTAAGTATCTGTACACTAGAAACTATGAAACACTGATGAAGGAAATTTAAGGAGACATAAATAGATGGAAAGATATCACATGTTCATGGATTGGAAGACAGAATACTGGTTAAAATGTCCAGATTACCCAAAGTAATCTACAGATTCAAGCCTAGCCTTGAAAAAAATCTCAAAGGCATTTTTTTTTAAAGAAAGAGTAAAAACAATACTAAAATTCTCTCTCATTTTTGTGAATCTTTATTACTCAAATGAGTATTCTCAATGTAAACACAGATTCCTTTCTTCCTACATTGTTCTTCCAATTTTCTGCCAAGCCTTTCATTTTATCTGATTGCCTCTGGATCTTTAACAGGCTTGCCACTATAAAGTGATACAGCAATTAAAAAGAAGAATATAGAAATCATCCTCCTTCATTCCCATGAATATCCTTATTTTCAGCCATCAGGCAGTCTTCCGAGATGAATAAAGTTTGAAAAGTAGGCACATATGGTCTACACTGATGCTTCCAGTCCCTTATTTAAGACCTTCTTTTGGATGATATGACTAGTGTTAAGTGTGTACAGGGCATATTTCCTGGGCCACTTGTTATAAGGCTTGCCTAGACTTTCCTAATGTTACTTATTGTGCGGTACTTTTATTTACACATTAGTGCAAGGCGTGCCTCTGCTCTTAGCCACATCAGCTGCCCTTCAAGCCTCAGATACTTGGGAGTTCTGCCTTGACTCCTTTCTCAACTCTAAATCCTTGATGTCCTTCTCTTGGTTTGAAGAGGCGCCCTTAGAACCTGCCTTTGCTTTTGAGTCTTCATTCTAAAATACATCTGCTGTGGCTGCCTCTCTTCCTGGCTTAAAAATAGAAAGCTAGTATGTAAGATATACTCATTACTTAGGTGTGAATAAAAGGAAGAGAATATGTGATCATAGAATGGTAGAGATAAAAGTGGTTCTCGTGAGCATCAAGCTCAGGTAATTTTATTTTAGGAATGAACAAATACTTCAGAGATAGATCATTTGCCTCATGGTAAACTATTAGGCTGTCATTGGCAAAAATGCAATTCTTTTGCACCAACCTAATACAACAGGTAAATGGTAAAGATGAGGCATATACACATGACTTCTGATTCCAAATGCAGCACTTTCTGCACTTTGCCATAGTGAATTGGATGGAAATTTCATGCATTGTGACATAGTCAATGGATAAGAAATCTGGGGCTGAAGAGGCTCGAGAGAGGCTCAAGAGAGCTAAAATGCCCTCAAGTGCACATGGACATGCACTTCCCAGGTGAAATATGTGAAAGTATTTTATAAACTGCAAAGTCCATATATAATTCAATTTCCAGATATAATTTTCAATGATTATCTACCTTCATATGAGACCGGCTTCAGGAGAAAGAGACAATTTTTTTTCTCCCATTTGGACCCACAATTCCCATTTGGAAGCTGCTTTTCAGAGTTCTTCGCACTCACTATAAAAATTCCTTGAACAGGATAAAACCACCTTGAAAAGTATAAAACAGGAATTTATACTTTGTGGACTGGGGTGTGCAGGGGCAAAGTTAATATAATTTAAAAATCACAATATTCGTCCAGCTTTGAGGATAAATACCAATAATAATAGAGCCCTTCTCCTTTGGTTCAGAGTTTGGTCTGATCTCCCTATGTTTCTGATCGCGAGCATATTATTTATAAATGAATATTTCAAGTCAAGAGGTCAGACTGACTTAAAAAAGAGAAACAAAAATGAAAATTGCTTTATTTTCATGCTTAGAAAACACTGCAGTTCATATTAATAGCAGATTAATAATCTCATTCTGATATTTACAGGACTGTTTTCTTATCCTGCTAAAATGCTGCTGTTATAAACTATTCCTCTTTCTTGACAGCTTGAAAGCTACTGTATCCATTTAAAGAGTTGTAAGTCTGTCTAAGTTGAATTCCATAGTGATTATGATGATGCTGTTGTCATTGCCCAATATAAATCATATGGTCATAAATGCAAGCACATCACGACAGCGTCTGTATAGCATAGTCTGTCTTTGGGAACTGCTACCACTTAGCTTACAGGAAGGTTTATAATATGTAATAGTAATGCTTTCCCAAAGCACAGACCACAGTATTGTGAAGTGCTACTGTGTCCTTTGGTACCTATTAGGGTGCAATTTGAATACCAGGCAGACCTCACAAGTACCTGAAAATGTAGATAACTCATATCTATCAATCTTTATTTGAGGATAAATAAATAAGAATAGAAAAATTATTTGCAGCTGCTCTCTGCTTAGGACTAGAGTTAATGGTGATACCGAAACATACCTGAATTCAGAAAAAAAGCTTCCCAGAAGTCTTATTCTATTGTTCTGAAACCACCCTTCTTTCAAATTTGCTTCCTTGCCTTGCTGCTCTCCACTTCTAGTCCTTTATCTGATAAGTGTCCTTCAATTCTCTCCCTTATTCCTTCATTTTTTCCTCTTAATTTTAGAATTAAAAGGTACGTGTGATGGGAGATTATGGAAGACATTGGAAAGATCATGGAAAAGAACTAAAAGGCTGAGTTCATACTTTGTAGCAGAGTCTGTGATAAATGATGTACATTTATCATGTAAGCTATCATGGAAGCTAAGACTAAGAAAACTTAAATACTAATCTATGAATAAATGTATAACAGTAAGTAAAACATTTCAAACCCAAAGTCCATACACTTCTCTCTGTGATATTTTTGTGCCAGATGATCCCTTAAAGATTTCTATTGGTGGAGGAAGGGGCCAAGCAAAACATCACATGACATTCATTAAATAATATTTGTAGGGGAAAGGAAGCACTGATGAGGCCAGGGCAAACGAGCCAGAGACACTGAAAACCCCCCGGTGCTCCCATCTGTCTGTGGAGAGGCACAGCAGGTCAGGCAATCTGTGTCATACATAGTGTGGTCTTTATTCCACTAGGGAGGCCCACGGATATCTCTCTTTATTCATATAAGAAAATAACTTCATTAAGATGAGATACATAGGCTGTTTGGCCCAAGACTGTCCAGGTTTTGAGTGTTAAATATTTACACACATTTACTGGGACTATCAGTTGCCTGATACAAAAATTCTAAGCAGCTGGGAAATATTGTGGCCCATTCTTTGGTTGCAGAGCCCTACTCAGAGAAGCAATCTTCAATTCCATATTAAACTGAAATTGGGTGCTGCCTCCTACCCTGTTTGAGAAAAGAAGAATCACCAGGACCAGCTAGTGTATGGTCCAGGCAACCCACAGTGAACTCCCAGTGTTGTTTTCATATGATGCTGGTTCTTAAATACCAGGCACGCAACCTAAAATATGGGCAATTAGCAAATGTCCTTTCCTTTCTAAGCATCAGACTCTGGACTCTTTAAGATTCGTAACTGCTACATTTCTTTTGAAAGTTGCTGTTTGGTCATTAAGATGGTGCTAATGATAGAAAGTCATCAAATGACAGTTAAATATGGTTATGTGTAAGATTTCTATATTTTAAGTGATAAAAAAGTTGAAAAAGTTGGCTTTTGCTCCTTCTTTCCCCTTTACCACCCAAGTAAGAAAACTGAGGGTGAGAAGCAGTATGCCTCTTGCCCTGGGGTTTCTGCAGCCAGATGGCAATGCCAAGATGAACACTAGACTAGACTTCTCTAATTTTCCTTCTCGGTGCTTCTCTTCCTGCCAGGAATGTGACTGGAGTGTTAAACTTAAAAGCACTAACTTAGTGAGGAATTTAAACAGAAGTTCAAATATATCTGTAGCAGTTCTGGTTTACAGTTTGTTGTTGGCAGTATGTGGATTTGGGGAATTAAGGGATTTGGCATGATACACACTTTGCCTCTTCTCACTATAATTCGGCTTGATGCAACAAATATTTCTAAAGCACTTACCAACAAGGCAGTATGCTGGGGATGTTGGGAAATAGAGGGATAAGTAAAATAATTCTTACCATCCAGGAGCTTTGCCTGGATGCACCTGTCTCATTTTATACCTTGAGAAATATTGAGTGCAAGACTATCAGTACAGGTGTATGTAGTTATCTTTGTAAGGTACTCAGAAGAACATTCTGAACCATTGGTAACTAATGCATGCTTTTCCATGGTAGTAATGATTTTAACAATAAAGACAAATTAAACAAAAAAGCAAATGAATATGTTTGCTTCAGTGAAGGAGTGTTACCTCTGTGTTTTCTGAAGAAAGGCTTCCAGTGGTTTACTGGAAGGCCCTGAGAACTTACCAGATAGATGCCTGATTTTTATGGCTGTTTCAATATACTTGTCATGAAATCCCCTTCCAGAAAGACTCACCCTTGGAGAAACAAGTACTTCCCTTTTGAAGGCTTTTCTGATGGCAAGCCTACCCTGACTTTCTTTCTTTTATTTATTTATTTTTTCTTTAGACAGGGTTTTGCTCTGTTGCCCAGGCTGGAGTGCAGTGGCACAATCTCGGCTCACGGCAACCTTTGCCTCCCGGGTTCAAGAAATTCTCCTGCCTCAGCCTGCTTAGTAGCTGTGATTACAGGCATGCATCACTATGCCCAGCTCATTTTTGTGTTTTTAGTAGAGACGGGGTTTCCCCATTTCAGCCAGGTTGGTCTCCAACTCCTGACCTGAAGTGATCCGCCCACCTCAGCCTCCCAAAGTGCTGGGATTACAGCTGTGAGCCACCATGCCCAGCCCCCTATCCTGACTTTCCGAGTGAAATGCCTCCTCCTGAAAATACTGAATGAAAGCAGCAATAATTTTATCACTATAATAATTATATTTTTAGCTACCCCCAAATCTCAAATGCATATTTTAGGCTGGAAAGCATTATGTGTCTTTTGATCACACCTTAAGTATGACGTTGATTTTCAATCATTCATGAGACAGCAAATCTCAGAGATATTTTGGGTCTTTCCCATCTTAAAAGCAGTAACTTATTTATTTCTTCCTAACACAAATTAAGTGTTGCATCAAAGAGAAAAGTGAATAGAAAAGGAAAAGCTGTCAATTCAGAAATAAATGGGCCAAGAAATAGACATCAGTGCATGGAGACACAAATCAGAAATACAGACATTTAATAAAATACACACAAAATGTTGTTAATTTCCAGTGCTTAAAAAAAACCTTAGAGTGAGCTGGGCAACGTAATTGACTGTCACTGTAGGATGTGACATGGATATCAAAAAGGTCAGTGTAATTTGAGTCTGGCTATGCAGAGTCATCATTTCCAGAACGGGAGAGATAATGTTCCCTGCCTATGGTCTGGGCTTCACCCAGGAACTATTAACATGGCTATCAAGGTGAATTTGACTAAAGATGCTCAGCCACCTCTGGACTCAAGCACAGATAATTAGTGATATGCAAGATGACCCCAAAGCTACACAGCAGCCCCAACCCACTCAAGTGGCATTAGGTCCTCTGAGAGAGTTTAGTTATATACAGTGACCCTAATTTAACTTATCAGTTGCTTGTCTGCACATGAGAAGTTTCAGATCACTATTATTGAATTAACTTTCTAGTAAGTAGAAAAAGTTCCTTTGAGAGTTTGAAAATCAATTTAGAATAAGGGATCTTGAATATTTCAGTTTATAGTGAGAACTCAGCTGGCTCTTGAGGTCTTTGTGGCAGACAGGAGCTCTGCTCAAATTAGATCTTCAGCTCTTTGAAATTCTGCTGAGTGCAAAGGTTGCAGAATTGTTAGATATTAGGCTTACTTCCTGGGTGATGGGTTCAATTGTACCTCAGATCTCAGCATCATGCAATATATCCACGAACATGTACCCCAGACTCTAAAATAAGAGTTGAAATTATTTAAAAGAATCTACTGAGTGGAAACTAAGGCATTATGGTTTCTTTCAACATTTGATTTTAGAATAGATTCAGATTTACCAAAAAATCGCAAAAGTAGTACAAAAAGTCCCCACAAACCCTATACCCAGTATTTCTTATCATTAATATCTCACATTAGTATGGTACATTTGTTAGTGGACCATTATTGATTCATCAATATTAACTAAAGTCCATCCTTTATTCAGATTTCCTTTACTTTTACCTAATATCTTTCCCTGTTTCAAGATTCCATCCAGAATATTGCATCACATTTAGTTGATTGTAACAGTTTTTTAGACCTTTTTTGTTTTTGAGGAATTTAACTTTTTGCAAGGTAATGGCCAACCAACTGAAAGTGTCCTCAGTAACCAAAGATGGAACAATTTGGGCAACAAAGTAATATTGGTTTATAACTCAAAATATAAAATACATATTCATGAGTTCATATTGTCATAAGTAAATGAATAATTGATTGAAAGAATGAATAAATAAAAACCAATCTCCCATGCAGAAGGATTTCAACTATTCCATGTAGATAATTCATCCTCAAGGAGGTGAAGCACAACTCTCTAATTTTTAAGTGTGGGTGGTACACAGAAAGTTCTTCCCAAAGAGGACTGTATGGAAAAAGGAAGAAAGAGTAACTTCACAGTGAAGAAACTTGACAAACACTATCTTAGGCAAGTGTTCAAGATTAACATCAACAGTGATAAATCACGTCCATAGTTTGTGCTCCTGATATGATATGCTGAAAATGGCAATTTACCTCTGTGCTCTTTCTCCCAAAAACTCATGACTCAGGTTAATCAACATCATATAAACCCCAACTGAGAGACATCTACTAAAGTCTCTTGTACAGTTGACATGGAACAAAAGGAGAAAAGCAATGTTGGGTTAACCCTCGGGATAAAAGGACTAGTCATGGGCATCCTTTTTATCTTTCCCAGCTCTACCTTTCTCATCAGCACCTAGAAACTCAGAGAACAAAGTGACTCTAAAACACAAGGTGACAATCCTTTTCTGTCCTTTCACCTCACTTGGCAATTAAAGGGTGAAGCCTGGGTGTGACAAGTCATCTAAAGAGCTTCAACCATGATGTTGGGATCCCCCGTGCTACACATACACCTGATGGAGATGGGCAAGATGGCTCCCAATTCCTGCTATAACCAAGCTGTTCAGTTTGGAGTAAAGTGACCAGAATGTTGACTGGTAGCAAGTAAATGTGATCCACACTCATAAAAGGAATTTAACATTATGAAAATGATCATTTTCCATCGAAGTCTTAAGCCCTATAGCTGAGCATATAATGCAAGACTACCTTAGCGATGTGGCTATATTTGAGTATGGAAGCATCCTAGGAAAACCTTGGATGTCGTTTTTTTCCCTTGATATTTGATCAATATGAACTTGATTACATGGTACATACTCTCTAATGCCTGAATATTCTCCAATTCTATTTTAATTCTGTTCATTGTTAGGAGTAGGTCCTCTATTCTTCCCCCCATTTGTCATCATATTTGCAGGAATCCATTTTATATGATAAATTTGAAATATTCCTTATGAAAAGATTGCGAGGCCTACCATTATTCTTCTCATAGATCCCATTTATCAACCCTGCCCCACCCACACATTTCCTGTGCTGCTACTAAAAAGTTGTTTTGAACTCATAAGTCATGTATAATGCTAATGGAATTTTATTATCTAAACATAGTAAACAACAGACTGAATAATAAAAGTAAACTAAAATCATCTTTATGTACATTTAATATTTGTAAATGTATTTTGTTCTATGTGTTGTATATCATTAGATATCCATTATTCTGCTCTAAATGAGTACACCATTAATCACTTAAGGAACATTAATAATAAAAATTTCTGAGAATTTTAATGTGATTTTTGGGGACTTTTTTCTATTTTTGTAGTATTTGAATATCTGATAGATTAATTTATTTAGATATTATTGAGTATTTTACACTGCCATCTAGTGATGTAAGCACTTATGTAGGTGGAGATTTGAGAGAAGCAATTTGTCTAGCCCATCTAAACAACCTGACTACACTTTGCCAGATCTTTTCAATGGCTTAGAGAAACTCATTTTAAAATTATTATATTTAATGTCAGGTTCCTCATCCTTTATGGCTCCTATTTCAAACTTCAGGTGAATCTAGGCTTCTTTTTAAAAATGATGAAGTTTGTATTAGATGCATTACACTCCTCTATTTGGTGTAATGACAGTTGCTAATATTTATTGAGTGCTCACCACTTGCTAGGCACTGTTCTAAGTGCTATTCATGTATTAACCCACGTAATCTTGACACCAGTCTTAAGACATAGTTACCATTTTGGTTTTGTTTTGCCCACAGTCACATAATGAATAAATGACCAAGCTGTAATTTGAACTCATTCAGGCTAGTTCCAGAGTCCGTGAGGCTAACTAGTAAGCTATAACAGCCTCTCTTATGTAGTCTTCACTCCCCAGCATATACACACACATATGTACAAACACTCACCCCACTGTCTCTCCAATATCCCACACGTACTCAGATGTATAGGCTTCCAGCCACCTAGGGTCACCTTTCTGTAGGATCTTATCTTGGTTTCTGCTTTATACATGGGTTACCTTGGTGCTTCTGAAACTTGTAGTCTTGCAGACTTGAATAGATAGCCCTGTTTGAGTTTTTGGTTCTTCAATGGAAGTCAGAGGATTATTTCTGTTTTGCCATACTTTGCATTAGCAATTTGAGTTCCAATCTTAAAATATAAACCAAAGCTGATTTCATAATATAATCCTAAAAGAAGCTATTTCTACATAGGGATGGCAAATTTTCTTTTTTTCTTGTTTTCCAAGATCATACAAAATAAGAATGAGATAGAGTTAATTTTAGCACAATGATATGGGACATGACTACTTAATTGCTGTTTATAAGAAAAAAAAAACCATTTAAGTTTGCAGAATTATTAATTTTGCAACAAGATGTGGCAATAAAATTGCACATTTCATTGGAACTGTAGGCAACCCTAACAATCAATCAGTACTGGCTTCTCTACTAGCTAACTTCGCACAATTCAGGGAGCTGAGTGAGAAGCATGAAGTGTGTAAATTTTGTTGGGGGAGGTAGAAGGAGAGCATAGAAATGCACCTGCCATGTTTTGTGGTGGTGGGATTTTACCTGTATCTATGTGTATGGGGGCAGGGATAGAGGGTGGGAGGGTGCTGTGCCAAACAGAATAAAGTGCTGTCCCTGACCCAAATAGATAATTAAGTTAGAAAATAAAAAAATTTGCATGAACAAAATAATTAAGTGCTAAGTAGAAAATATTTTCTTGCATTCCAAAACATAGCAAATGTGCTAAGTATTAGAGAAATAAAGAAGGTCTCCTAGAAATTATAGAGTATGAGCTAGAGCCTGATAGTTTATTGCTGAATTCTATGATTTTTTTTTCCCTAAACTCCAACCAAGTTATCTTAGTCCACCTGGACTGCTGCAACAAAATACCATAAACTGGGCAGCTTGTAAAACCAGAAACTTATTTCTTACAATTCTGATGGCTGGGATGCCCAAGATCAGGGTGCCAGCATGGCTAAGTTTCCAGTGACAGTCCTTTTATCAATTTCTTGCTGTGATCTCATATGGTAGGAAGAGGCAAAGAGGATCCCTTTAGCCTATTTTACAAGGGCACTAATCCCATTCACAAGGGCTTTGTCCTCATAAACTAATCACCTCACAAAAGATCCCATCTCCTAATACCATCACTTTGGGAATTAGGATTTTAACATATAAATTTTGAACAGGAACAACACAACATTCAGACTGTAGCACCAGTACTCTCACTCCCTACCTTTTAAAGCATTTAAATGGCAAATGACACAGCAGGATAATTCCCCAATACAGGAGAATGATTTATCTGAAAGAGCTAACCTCTCAATGGCTCAAAAATTGACTCTTGGGCATCAATTAATTACTCAAGTGTTATATTTTGGAGTGGCCTATCAAGAAAAGTTCAGAAGAGATATTCAATAGCAACAATAGCCTTGTTCTTGTCAATGTCCTCTTCAGAAGAAATACTCTACTGACTCGTTTCTTCAGGTTACTCTATACACACCTTTAGTTACAGATCCCCAAGCATGACCCTTCTGTTTTTTGTTTGTTAGTTTGTTTGTTTGTTTTAATGCCACTGATATTTTGGAGCATCATATAGATACAGTCATAAAATTTATAAGCAGGATATATAAATATAAACTTGGCTGGAGTCAGATTTAATGTGTCTGAAATACCTCACTTTGCTCAGCATTTTGTTCTGCCAATCCAGTGCATTTTAATTCAATCAGTCTTGTCAGGATATATCAGATACCATCTAAATATTGGGGATATAAAGATAAATAGAAAGTATTCGATTAATGTGCTGAATTAATGGTTTTTTGAATTTAGCCTTTTAGACAATGTCTTTTTGATCATTCCTCGAGGCTTTGAACTCGCAGTCTTCTAGACAGCTGGTTGACTAATGACATACTAAAAACACCTTTGAGCTCTCATTTGTATGTTCACACTCCTTGCTTCCGCAGTAGAAGGGATGGTTTCTTGCAGTGTCTCTTGGAAGCATCTCTAGCCCCTACCAATAGCTCATAGAATCATTTCAGGAGCTCTGGTTCATCCTTTTGAAGCTTCCAGTGATGTTCATACCCACCGTCTCCTGAGATTAACCTTGGAAACAAGTAGTATCCATCTACATTGAAGGACAACGCATGTGTTTCTAAGTCCTGAGAATTTTCCAATACTTTGCAAGAAATCAAGGTAGAAGATAAATTTACTGATTCCTCTGTATTACAAATAAATATCTTTTAGTATCTCATGAAGGTTATTCATTCCCTCACGGTGACGGCTTACTTTTATTTCACATTCTAGCAGCACTTTCGTAGACACAGCTAGGTCAAAGTAGAGGAAAAGAAAATTTAAAATAGTCAACCTGGGATAAGATAGAATTTAGAGAAACGGAAGAAGGTTGACATAAAGAAGAACCCCTAGGAGAGGAATTGAGAAAGGTGTTGAGAAAGATGAAGTCCATCTTTAGATGTAGTCTAATGAAATTCAGCAATAATAATTAGAAAAATGTCTTTAAGGTTTCTAATGAATTTGTAACTTGCCTGATTTATTACTTTGTATCTATTCCCAGTAGCCAGAAAAAAAAAATAATAAAAATGGCAATGTTTTAGTAAATCTTTTTATTTATTTGAGAAGTTAGATGTTAGATCCAAGAAATGGTGGGACTGGATCTCACTCCACTACTCAGGAGAAATGTCCAGGTTGAGAAATATTTAGTCAAAGCAAGAAGAGATTGGGACAGGTCCTAAGTTCTTCTTAAGAAGGTGATGAAGACAGAGAGAGCTCTTCTGCATTTAGAAGTTATTTCAGGAAAACATAAGCCAGCGAGATTTAAGTGATTGTATAAATCATGCTTTTAATTCTGTATCATTGATGCTTTGACATCTTGGGGCCTTGCTTATTCTGGAAGAATCATACCACCTCCTCAGAGCTAGCAAAATCCTAGAGTTACCCTTGCCAGTAAGCATGCCTTTTACATGCAAAGCAACCAATCCAGAGCGGATACCTCCAACTACCTCCTTTATCAAGCTTTTATACTCTGAGGGACTATTTCCTGCACTAATCACCATAGGGCAGATATTAGACAACTAGGAAGAGCCCCCAGGTCATAAAGCCCACCGCAATTATTCCAACTAGCCAATCCTAAATCTCGCTACCCTATCTCACTCATTCTTTCCCACTGAAACCACAATAAATGTTCTTGTTCCTGGTCTCACCTATATTTTCCTGAGTGATCCTGATGCTTCCTCAGCTCCCTTTTCTCCCACACCATATAACACGCCCCTTCTCCTTTAAAAACAATGACTTCAAAACAAATGGAAACAAATTGTCCTTCCTCTGTCCTCTACAGTCACGGAGAATAAGACTCCTGGGCTTTCTTCTGCATGGGTCCTCCACTCCACTGTTTTCTCTTTTCCATTTTGGAAACAGAAAGAAAGAAATAGTTTCTGTCTTTTTTTTTTTTTTTTTTCTGAGACGGAGTTTCGCTCTGTTGCCCAGGCTGGAGTGCAGTGGCGTGACCTCGGCTCACTGAAACTGTGGCATCCCGGGTTCAAGCAATTCTCCCGCCTCAGCCTCCCAAGTAGTTGTGATTACAGGCACGCACCACCATGCCCAGCTAATAATTTGTATTTTTAGTAGAGACAGAGTTTCACCATGTTGGCCAGGCTGGTCCCCAACTCTTGACCTCAAGTGATCCGCCTGCCTCAGCCTCCCAAAGTGCAGGCATTACAGGTGTGAGTCACTGTGCCCAACCTTAAATAGCTTTTTTTAAAAATTGTTTTATTGATAGTTTAACTTCAATTAATGCAATCAATATTTTGCTACCTAGTCATACACAATAGTTTAAGTATAATAACTCATATTTGCCCATTACAAATTTCTGATCAGCTTTATTTCAAAAACAACCCTTGGTATACTTAGTATTACATGAATCAGAATCTGACCCTTTACTTTATTTTGTCCTCAGGTGGGGCCGTTTGAATCCCATGGGAAGTGACACCTGTTCCGGATCTGGAGGTGAACCTAACCCAGAGATACTTAAGGCTCTCTAATTCAATACCTTGAGTATCCAGAAGAAAGCCGTCCTTGTTTCTAGCCCCTTCTCAACCCTTATCACAATTCTGGCAGGTACCTTAGCTGTGAGTCCTTCTACAGTTCTGAAAAGTTGAGGTGCTGCCTTGGTGTCAGTGTCTAATTCCCGTTTGATAATCTGCTTGGTTTCTATAAAACTGAGAGTCCACCTCCATTTTACTAGTAACTTTGCTACATTTGCTAGAGTTTGGAATTGCACTCCTGAACCTTGGCCCTGGGCCTGGATCTCAGAAATAGCAGATAGAGTTATCTATGGTTGACCACTCTTGTAGATTCCAAAACAGCCTATGCTTCCAAATAATTACAGAACATCCCCAGCGAGGACCGGTGTCACCCCCTCTCCACAAGCCTGTTGCTGGCTCTCTCCTCCACAAGAGAGTGCGTCAACTTTGATACTTCCCACTATAATACATTCCTGTGTGATTCAATTCTTGTTCATGTTATAATGTAGAAACTATTCCATCTAATAAGAAATTTAAATATTGGAGGGGTCTTCCTCTGTTTAGTATTTGAAAATATCAAATATTGATTAAAACAAAGCTATATTTTTCTGTCTTTATTTGTAGATTATAGATAGGGTTTGATATTATTGACCTTTAATTACATATATATATTACTCACTGGAAAAACATTCTTGTTTTAAAAATGTAGGCGTTGTTTTGACTTTGGAATCAAACAGATCTGGGTTTTCATCTCAATTGATACCAGGTCAAGTTCATGAGCCTCCTAGACACTCAGTTTAATTTTCTATAAAGACTATATGAAACATGCATATTTGGTGCATATGTAATACCTGTTTAATGACAGCTGTTATTTTGATCCCTAGCTATTCTTCATGGTTACTATTCTGGAAAACATACTGATTAATATATATTTCAATGGAATATTGACATAACAAAAAATAATTTTATCAATTAAAGAATTCATATTTATCCATCACTTTCACCATATATTCTTTGCATTGGGGTTTTTTAGTGGATCCCAATACATTTGTGCTCTTATTATGAGATGTTTTGACTTTTTTCGTTTCAGAGAGTAGAAGACTGGATCTCTTCAATGTCATCTAAGCAGAAAGATTACTTTTTGTATAGATGTAAAGGCATCTAGTGATCCTGTTAGCAAAGGATTTTAAGCACAGGATTTAGAGCCAGAAAGACCAATCAAAAAACCTAAGTTTGGGTCCTGATTCTGAAGCCTGTGTAATGAGACACTATGATATTTTAGACAAGTTCATTCACGTCTTTAAGCTTCAGTTTTGTCATCTAGAAACTAAAAATAATAGCAAAGACCTTACAACATTTCTAGGAAACAGTTAAATAATACAATGTAGATAAAGATACTTATAAATGGTAAATAAGTTAATAATGTACTACAATTAAACTTTCTTTTTTACTATCAAATATAAATCTAAAGAAAAATTATTTAAGATAGCCAAAAGAAGTAAAACTGAGTCAATATCGATAATACAAAGGGAGAAGTTTGTATGTCTCATTGCTGGAAAATTGATACTTTGAAGGAAGAGACTTTCAAATTATCAATACAATAGATGAGGGAATATTTTCTGGGAACTTGGAATCTTTGCTCTAGAGGCAGCTTCTGATGCTGGCAGAAACCCTGGTATGTGTGTAATGATGGATTGGGATGTCCTCAAACACACAGGGCGTCATGAGAACCTCATTCCCAATCCAGCCATTGCAAAATTAATGGAAAGGCATCTGTTTCTGTTTATTTTTCTTATATTGAATGACGAAATTAAATGAGCCATGCCTTTTTTCCATACTGAGAATATTCATTACAAAGAATGCATTTTATTGTTCTTACAGCTTGTGACAAGAATAATCAGCCTTCACTTTTCTGTCCCCTCAAACTTTAAATATTAATGTCTGTAGCTCTGATGTTCAAAAGGTAAGCTTCTTGTAGCCTCTCTAATCCCTGTGGCTGCCAGTAATATAGGAAGCATCTCACAGTTCTGACCCTTGGCGCTCACTGTGTGTTACAGGGACAGCAATGAACCACCAAAACCTGTCTCCTATTCTACCTGTGTACTGAAAGATTACATATAAGAGTGTTCATTATAACTAAATGAACTAAATAGTGTCACGTGATTAGGTTTGGCCAATTCAATGCAGGAAGAAGTGCCCTGGTCCAAAAATATGCTCACACAATCTCTCTCCCCTGTCTGCCTACTGGATGCAGACCTTGAGCAGAGGACCTTAGGATCCTAGGTGGCAAGTAGGTGACAATATGAAAGGAGTACAAGTTCTTGCATTGCCACTATGAAGGCTGCCTGTCAAACACCTGCATGAGACTATTGCACGGACGAGAAACAAATCTCTGTGGTTTTATACCACTAGGTTTTGCTTTCGTTTGCTATAGCATTTAGTTTATCTTAATACATTCTGTCAAAGATAATATTTGCCATAAGGGTATTCCAGGTTTGACTAAAGCTTAGATAAAATATCTTAGGCTCATGCAGTGCATCAATGGAAAGGGATTAATTGCAGTTAGTCAATAACTCCAGAAGTAAACTATATTTGTTAGGTACCTGCTACATGAAAATCTTCCAAGAATTATCTCTGAGCTGGCCAATGAGAAAAGATGAAGGCAGTCTAGGCAGGCTTCCTATATTCAAAGAAGAAGGATGAATTAATAAAATAAAACAAGTAAAAATACACAAGTGTATTAATAGTTTATACTCTGAATTTGATGAGTAATGGTCAGCAGTCAGTTTGGAGTGTCTAAGTCAGGGCAAAACTGCTGGTAGGGTCAAGAAGTCTGTAAGTTAACTGAAAAGCAGATGAACACTCAGACTGAAGAGGGTTTAAGTTGTGAGAAGAATGAAAAACAATGAGTTACAACTTCCTCAGTCCTAAAATATCTGACGTTAAAATAAAATGGAGTAACTCCAGAAAGAGAATGTTCATAGGCAAGAGCTGCTTTTTTAGTGATAGTTTATAAATAGTCCTCCTATCTAAAGTAAATAATTAGGAGTCTGCTTTTGCTTTCAGTTTCTAAAAAATTTTGGTTGCTAAAATTGCCAGAAAATAGGATGAATACAGAGGAATGTGTGTCAGCATCAACAATGTCCAAAAGGTATGTTTGATGAATTCATATCCACAGTCTTACAATGGAAGAAGGAGAGAAAGCTATAGTAATCAGACTGAATAGTGTATACACATATTTGATCTCAAATTGAAAGACTTATATAGAGTTCTAAGTTCACCTGAAAAAGTAATATTTAAAATTGCCTCAGCAAAAATGTAAGAATTGATGGTCAATGACAGAGAAGTTAAATAAGGGAAGCAATTCAGGAATGTCTAAGGTTTGTTCATCCAGGGGTTGGAAAGTTTGGTTTTGGAATCCATGTTCCTGGTGACCTTGATTTCCTTTGTGTAGCATATCTGCTGGAAAGTGACAGAGGACAGACGGCTGCTTTCAGAAAGAGTCTGAGACAGCTGGTGAGATCACTGAACCCAGGAGGCACTAAGGGAGAAAGAGATGGTTCTTGACCCTCGCAGGGCTGAGGTCAGAGCTGCAGCACCAGAGCTTTCATGGGCAAGTCTGCGTGATTCCAGAGTTCCATGCTTCACTCCCTTCTAAAGATGCTTTATGCAAAAATAAAAGCAAGCAAGACTTGAAGCCAAGTCCCTACATTAAAAAAAGCATTACTATTTCAAAACATTTTCTTTAATATCACAGCTAGGTTGTTAGTTATGAAAAGCATATTCATCAAAGTTATAATGGTATCATTTATATATCCTTGCTCTCTGTGTTCTTTATAAAAGCTCCCATGTTACTATATTTTTTATCTAAAATGCTCTCTGCTCAGTAAGCAATGCCCTTAAATGGAATAAACTGTCCTATCCGTTGAAATGGAAGTTATACTATTCAAAGAAAACTTTTAGAAAAAAAAATCTTTTAGATTAATTTCATATGCTATGATAAAATACATTACTCTTCTAAAGAAGTTTGGCTTTTCTGGTTGAATTGGTTCCTCAGGAGTAACTATACAGTTTTTGCATATATCATCTTTATTATCTTGCATCTAGACAGCCATGCACTGCATAACAATGTTTTTGTCAAAGACAGACCACATGTATGACAGTGGTCTCATGGATTATAATGGCGCACATATAGAAATCTGATATATGGCACTTGATATTGGCATTGCAGATTAAATAAAAGAATTGTTGATATTCAATAATGGTGCTAGGACATTTGGTTTTCTATATAATAGATATAAATAAAAATATATATACCATCTAAGTTTGTGTAAGGACATTCTACAATGTTTGCACAATGAGCAAATCATTTAACAATGCAGTTTTTAGAATGTATCCCCCCCGTTGTTAAGTGACACATGACTGTATATGTATATATATGCACACACACACACACATATATATACACAGGGATGATGATAGTGTGACCTGCTGACAATACAAAACAATGCAAAAATGAAAACATGTTGGAGTCATACAAAAGAATGCTCTAAAAAGTCTCCTTAATTAAAAGCATGCCCTAAATTCTCCTTTAATATTCAGAATTAACTTGTTTTGCTACTTCCACAATGGTACCATGGGTTGGAGTTCTACTTATATGATTGTCAGTGGAGATGTAGAGATCATATTCCATTCATTTGTCAATTTCTATAGCTAATGTCCACAGTTCACTTCATTAGTATTCATGAAGGCATATGTGAGAATCTGTGATATCTGTTTTGGAAAAAAAAAATGAGTTCTTTTGCACATTCATCATAGTAATAAGATATGATTTATTTTCTTTGACATTCATATCAATATATTACCAATTGTTTTTGATTTATAATGTATAAAATTGACTTCCCAAGATTTGTGATAATTTTAATAGATTGAGAAGATATAGTATTGGTTTTTAATAGTTTGTAGTTCTCATTTTATTTCTAGAGGAGTTTATTCTGTCCTTTGAATAATATTGCAGGATTCCTATTCCTCTAGAATCTCTATAATAGATATATATTTGGATATTATTCAATCTAGCTCATACTTATATGAAATATGAACATATATGCAGAACAAACAGATACATAGAGCTTAAACTTACAAAGCAGAGTAAAATATGGGGTGAACTAAACTTAGAGCACACAACTCACATCTTCCCACTCTTTATGATTGGGTAGAAGTCACCAACAAGACATTAATTAGCCCATATGTTAGTTACTTCAAAAATCCACTCAACTGCATAGCAACACCCTATTTATAGGAAATGACAAGGATCATTTAATACTTGCAAACTGTCTTTAGCACAGAAGAATTAGAATGTAGACTGAACTGTGACACCTTGCTACAAAAGATGGGTCGGTTGCAGAGCGATTTATCATTCTGTCCTATCTCAGTATTTTCCAAGAGTAGGTAAAAAAAAAAATCTATTTTTTAAATGATCTGACAGCAAACCCATATGACTGTGCTCAGAAAAGAATAAAATCCTACAGTTAAATTTTATGGAAAATGTGACTAGTTGAATGCCTGTGTGCCATTACTAAATCAATATAGACTGAAACAAAAAGAAAGACAAAACTGGTATTTCAGGTACTGACATCGCTACTGTCTCTCTAACGACAAGCATCTGTAAGTTAAAATGTAACCCAAAAACATCATAAAATTGCTCCTTTTTAAGAACTACTCTATCTTGCCAATAAAAACTGACAATACTTTTTTTTAGAACAAGTATAAATTTAACATAAAGCATTTAAAAATTCAGAAAAGTTCTTAAGAGCTAGCATCTTTGGATGATGTACTGGAATTTCTTATTCTTTCTCCTGTGCATTTCAATGAACTTCCTCATTGTCTTGAATACTTCCTAAAAGCACCTGCACAGCTCAAGTGGCACTAACAGTAAAGGAAACCTGGAAGGAATGGGCACTTTCAGAGTGAGTGGATTTTTCCTGGATTTATGAAGTCTTTTGTAGAATTTTCCTCAGAATAACTATCTCAACGAAAAACAAAATACATGTTAATACAATATTGACAGAGATAACATTAACTGAGAAATTCTATTAATAATTAAATCATCAAGAAATATTATTCCTTAGTTACTGTTACTGTTTTTTTAAACCTACCAGAATAATTAAGTTCCTTCAATGTGAGGCTTATGTTTCTTTATTTTTAGATCTTCTGGAATGCAAATGGAATTCGTTATTTAGGCCAGTGTCCAATATATATTGAACAAATTAGAATATATTGAAATTTCACGTTTCCTGGATTTTGAAGAATTATACTATAAAGGTCATTTCAGTCAACACATTTATATAATAAAACCTCGGCTCAAAGTATCAAAAACAACGTATTTCATAATGTTTCATAATGCTAGTGTCTATTTTTCCTACTGAAGGGAATATATACAGATTTTGTTTTTTAGAAGTCGGAAATTTCCCCAAAGAGCAGCATTCTTTGGGGTAACAGCAACTTTCAAACTGTTATACAATCCCAGTATTCCTTGGACGTATCTCTGGGGCTGATGGAGATACCAAAGACTTGCACTTCTGCTTTAACCAGAAAAATTGCACTTTCATATATTTTACATATAATATGATCTTGTTTAAAAACGTGTGAAAATATAGCCTAATTAGTCTGGGCAAAGAATGTATGACTAAGACCCCCTAAAACAAAGAATGTCTTTAAATAGTGGGAAAAGCATATGAACAGACATTATTTTTGTTTGAATTATGTAATTTATTCATTTTTATTTAGTTTTATTAAGCAATAATAAAGCAAAATGAATCTGAACATGCTTGTGCACTTAAACACCTTAAATGAAGTTATAGCATTATAGATTAAAGAATGATTCAGGAGGACTTGGTTCGGGAAACAGGGACAGACAAAGAAATCAAAGCCGGTAAGCCTACCTGTCAGAATTAAGCAGCTTTAAGGTCTAATTCACCAAATCATTCTTTAGTTAAATTTAAAAAATCAAAATTATGCAAAGTAGTAAATTTTGACATGAAAACTTTCATTAAAAAATCCATAATTGAAAAACGGAACAGACATTTTTAAAATGAAGACATGCAAATGGCCACCAAGTATATTCAAAAGTGCTCAACATCACTAATCATCAGATAAATACAAATTTAAAGCCACAATGAGAAAACATCTTACTCTAGTCAGAATGTCTGTTATCGAAAAGACAAAAATAACAGACATTGGTGAGGATGTGGAGAAAAGGGAAATCTCACACGTTTTTGGTGAGAATGTAAATTAGTACAACCTCTATGGAAAACAGTATGGAGATTTCTAAACGAACTAAAAGTAGAACTACTATTTGATCCAGCAATCCCAGTACTGAATATCTACCCAAAGGAAAAGAAATCAATATATCACAAAGACAAAAATTGGTTTCCTATCATATTGAGTGGGGGACATTGGGGGGCAAGGTTAATAGAATAAATACAAGATTAATGTGGAAGTTCATAGATTTATATATACCTGATTTTATATAATTATTTTTAAGTCCTTTGTGTTAAATAGAACAGTTATTCTCTTTTTATTAGTGAAAAACAATGATTCCTAACAGTTGATTACATTGTTTCAGGTTGTATAGTTAGTATTTGGTGAAGCAGAGACTCAAACTCCAAACCTCTCAGTCTAGGTTCAGCACTACTTTCACGTCATTGTAGTCTTAGTACCATTCTGGATGTAGACAAGGATATTACCAATTAAGCACTGTTATCAAATTGTCACATGCTTTTTTCCATGAAGATGAAGCAACCCTCAGCATAAAATGGTTTTTTCACAGATTTTAGGTAGTGGTAAGTAGAACTACTCATGTAGGCTGTGTAGATCATAAGAAATTATGTTTCCTGACCTAATCACCATGATGAACTCACTTAGTAATGGCAAGACAATATCTAATTCAAGTTATGGTAAACATACTCTGGCAAGTGTAATCATAAGTATGTTAAAATTTTAATTAGGCTTTTTTTCTTCTGTATTTTGTGAGATCAAAACAGACAGGTGTGCTTATTTAATGTGGGAAGTGTCCAGCTCTGGAGATTAAAAAAAAGTTCCTGTTAACATTGATGGCTCATTTCCCAACTGTCATAAACTCCTAACCAAATTTAAAACATTCCCCTCATAAGCTCAGCCATCTCAGATAGTTAAAAATATATGTTTGTTGTTGTTTTTGTTGTTATTGCTTTTTTTTTTGAAAGGATAGGAAAATATTTATTCTGTTACATTTGTAATTTGTGAGTCAGTTTTGATTCTATCACCAGAGCTAAATAGCTCTAAACATAGCACACAAAGACATAGAAGCATAAATGAAAAGCAATAATTATAAGTGGTTTTAATGCACTTGCTACATAAAGTTTCATCATTCAAGTTGAATCTTCTCATTAAAAGAGAGAAAAAGAACACATGAATAGTCATTTCTCTTAAATTGCTATTTTTTTTCTCAGAAGAATTTAAGAAAATCAGTTCATTAGATTTGTATTATTATTATTAACAAAAACTAAGTTTCTCTGAGTCTTATGTACGAATTTAAATTGACAATGTTCGAAAAAAGTGATAATAGATGTGGGGAAAATAGTTTTAGAGAACTGTCATGAAAATGTAAATGATAAATGAGGTAACAACGAAACATTAATAAAAGGATAAGGGTTAGAAACACACAATTCTGTGTCAAATTACACTGCACTGGATAAACAAATTCAGTGAATCATGTTTTGACTGACAACGTACTTAACCAAAGGCAAAATGTGAAAACGAACGAAAGAAATATATCCCAAAGAGCTGGAAAGATTGGAGTGACAGTTGGGTAGATGAAATGTACCAGGAAGTGAAGTAATTGTATATTTGAGCAAGTCATGTGTCAGATCTGCAAGGGAATGAATGTTGTTCAGACCCTGAAAGATAAAGATAGAAATGTGTTACCAAAAGAATAATACCCGAAATAAAACTGAATGAGTTATCTGATTATTAAACAATTTAAAGGTGTGAAATTAGCACTGAAAGTCAGCTTTACAGGAAAAGATATTTGATAATGTCCACCAAAATGCATGAGCCCAATCTTATATGAAATTTAAGCAGTTATTTATGTTGTACCTATGTAAATTTGAGCCTAATAAAATGGATGGATGTTTATTTCCCAAGGTACTCTAGCCTGCCAAAAATTCTGAAAAGATAGGTGCAATTTTGCACCCAAAGAGAGTTTTGAATCATTTATTTGAAAACTTATTAAGTAAATAGTTTATGATTTAGTATGCAATATCACATGTTCAGGTTGGCTACTTGTAATACATTGTAAGGAAGAATATTGCATAGAAACACTTGGCAGTAAAATCGTTCTGAAATATCAAGTTTTTTTTTTATTGCACAAATTCCTCATACATTTGGTATTCCAAGGAAATAAAAGCTACATATTGCTTCATTAGCTGAGTTGAGCCACCCCATTGCTTTGGCAGTTAGTAACTATGAACCATGTTCAACACCTTGAGCAAATGAAGACTATGATGAATATTTCATTTATCTTAGGTTAGAGAGAAGCTAATACCTTAAAATGAATGCAGCTGTCTCAACCTGATAATAACTCTGAATTCCATCAGAAAAAAAGTCCTATCATCATTTAATAATTGGCTATATAAATTAGTGAAACTAATAATCAAGAGATTAGGAAAAACTTGATCACATTGAGGAAAAGTCCGCTTTAAATGTCTATCCGAACCAGAAAACTAGTATTTTTGAGCTCAGTTGCCTATTCTTAGGAAAATGTAGCTAGACTATAAACTCTTTCTTCCCAATCTACTATCAAGCAGTTGCCAAAACCAAAATCTTGGGTGCCATCTTGGACTCCTGTCCTCCTTAACATTTGCTCATTTTACCCTCATCTGTCAACACCATCTCTCTCCTGAATTATTGTAACCGCCCCTAACACTGATACTTCTGTCTCCTGCATTGCCCTGCCATGAAGGGGGATGACAGTTATTACACTGTTGTTTTTGCCTGGTACTTCGTCAATTACTTGTGCTAGGCCAAATGTGTTTAAGTATCAAGATTAATGTTATAAACACTATTAAATCCTAATACCTAGCACTTACTATGGATTGGTTCAATATTTTAAAATTAATTAATGAATAGATGGTTGGATGGATGCTTGGAAAAGTTCTATGCCTGTGAGAACAAAATTATAAATGATGAGTAGCAAAAGAAATATTACTTCTAGACATACACATTTGGTGTATGTCTAGTACACCAAATAAGGTCTATAGAAATTATGAATTTCAAAAGATAAATAAATGCAAAATGTTTTCCATTCTCAAGTTAGAGTGTCACCATAAGCAAGGAGAAATAAAATGATTAATGTAGGATCTGAGAAAATGGATGGTGTACCCAAGCAAATGATCACAGATATAGATTGTACTGTCTCCATTTCCAACTTGACAAGTGAGATGTACCATCTCATCATGGAATCCTTGGCAATACTGTTTTTAAAATCTTTCAGGCTTTAAAAAAAAAAATTGTCTGTCTTAACTGTCAGGCCATAAATAAATGTTGCCATGGCATGACTATGTGTCTGTTCCACTCCACCAATTTTTGGATTTTTTTTTTCTATATCCTGAGAAAGATAGTATAAAGCAGCAAAGGAAAAGGTAGAAAGATTTCTTTAAAATTTCTTGGGAGCTCAGTTACTGATTGGGATGCTTGGCTGAAAAAGATTAATGATAACTGGAATGACTTAGGACTCTCCTTAATTGCTTTATCAATAAAATTACAGCAGAGATGAGCTAGTCCAAAAACATTATGCTTCTTTGATGTGTTTCTTTAGATTTTATTAAGATTTGTCAAAGTCTAGAAGTGAAGATGGTCCTTTATAATCTTCTAATGTCCAGTGAATTTTCAACTACTTTCAATCACATATTCTCTGGGGAGAAATTCAGCAAGAACTTTGTTCAATGGGCTTGTTGAGTTGACCTGTATCTATCTGAAAAGAATGAATGCCTGTGACAGTACTATTTAAACATTACACCAACTGATAGGAATTATTAATTACTAATCCCTGTTTGACAGCACCTCAGAATATTACAATCCTTTCAACAACTTTACAGTAATTTCTCAATCAAAAATAAAATTAATTTATTTTAGTTGTTCAATTATATGGTATTCTGATGGTTATAAAAACTAAAAATGTAAGAAAAGAACAGTTAAAATTAGAGGATAAAAGAAAAAATAGCAAATAAACATAAGTGGCTATAATCCCCAAAACAATCATGTATCACTTGTTTACTGTAGGAGAACACTCAGAGAAACTCATTAACAATAATTTTGATAAAATGAATTGGTCAGAGACTGTTTCTATGTCATTAAGTTAAGCAGAGTTTGAGAAGCATCAAATATTCAGTGGTGAGGCCATAGAGCTACTTTGTAGCAAATTGTTTGAATTAATTTTTATGTTTTAGGTAGTCATTCAACCTATTTATAAATGCCAATATGAAAAAGAAGCCATGGTTGATTATTTAATATAGAATTCTCAAGAGCAATTTTGCTGTTAGAAGCTTAATATCAACTAATATCTGGTCTTAAGAGATTCTTTAGCCACTTTTATAGTGTTTAGAAAACAAAGGTTCAATTTTCATCATTTTAAGACTTTCAACGTCTGTGTAGATAGCAATGTAAAAAAACAAAGATCTTATTTATGCTACACGTATTTTCAAGGAACCATGGAGAATCCCCTATGTAGCTAGCTCCGTGGATTTTACCAGCTGTTATGTGAAATTTCTTTCTCTAAAAACATGTACAAAGCTAAATAATAAATTCCATAGCATATCTTCTGAACTTAAGCACAGTAGCATTCTAGTCTATTTTGTATAAGTTGTACTAATGACTATTGGATAGAATATAAAACTGCAGGGTGAATACAATGTTAGGGCTTTGGAACTTATCAAGTTATTGTTTGCATGAAGTCAGTAGGACAGAAATTTAAATAACTTAGAGTACATGGGCAGAAATTATAATCTCCAAATAAAGAATTTGGTAAGCCCAAACAACTAAGTCCTTCATAGATGATGGAGAAAATGTCTCCATGATCCTTTGAATGACATGACCGATTCCATTTTTTAATCTATTAATCTACATAGATTTATTGGCCATCTGTTATGTGCACAGCACTATGCTGTCTCTTTTTGTTTGTTCAGTGGGTGTTGTATTTTCAGCACATATTCTGAAGACAGAATATAATTTCATAGCACCATTTTCTCAGCTACCAATTAGTCATATGTAGGCTCGTATTTGCCATATCCCTGTGAAACAGAAACATCCTGTTTTAATTAAAAAGTAATGTTACCAGTTGCTCACTATCTCATTAACTATCCTTTTAATGCAGATATTCTAATTCTAAATAATCCTTTCCTCACATTGAACAGAAATATGCCCCTTTAATATCATGCTGCTTTGAACTGATCCCTAGAGCCAGAGATAACATCTAATTTGCGAAAATATGACAGTTCTTTCCAATATGATGGAATACTTTTGTTACTTCCCTAACCAGTTAGTATTCTGAACATTAAAGAGATGTGACTTCCAGATACTTTGCACCTCCAGTCAGCATTACTTTACCTCTTCACCTTGCAAAACACTGCTAAACTCCAGATGTAGTTAGAAAATTAGAGCAGTAATTCATGTATGGATTATCTGATGGCTGCTTGGGCTAGGATGGTACCAGAAAGGTGGCAAGAAGTATTTGGCTCCAAACATAATATAATAACAGAAGTGATGGGATGCCTTTCATAGGTGGGAGTGTGACGTATGAAAGAGTAAAATAAAGAATGACACTACTATTTTCCTGGATGACTAAGAGAATGGAACAACTACTGCTGAGTCAGGAAAGATAATGAGAACTGCAGGTTTGAGAGTGAAGAAGGAGGAGTCAGAAACTCGTTAAAAATACTAACGTTGAGAAGTCTATTCAACATACAACCAGAGACGTTGGGTACGGCATTAAATGTATGTTTGGTGTTTAGTGGTGAAGGATATTTGATAAGACTAGAGAAATAATTTTGAGTCAATCACCCCAAATAGATGGTATTTTTGAGTCATGAAACTGACAAATATACGGGGTAAAGGGAGCTGACAATTTTAAAAATACAGCATGTTTAAGTACATACATAAGTAGTAAATTCATAGCAAAGTACACACGTAAACAGAGTTATCTATGTTTATTGAAAAAAGAGACTTTGATTATATTGATTCTACCTTTTAACAAATTCATTCATACTTACATTCCAGGTAAGTTCAACTAACTCTATCAAACCCAAATTTAACTTAACCTGCTTCTGAATTCATTTGGAACTGAAAGTAATTTAGCTGCTCCTTAAAAAATAAAGCAGAATTTGGTTTTCCTGAGTACTCAAGGCAGCTGGATAGAGAAAACAATGGAATGCTCTTCATCTGGGAACAGAATCTAAAAGAAGCCAAAAATAGTTTTGGGATCATAAATTATTGTATATTCAGGCCTTGAGATTTTAACAGATAATGTTGCCATATTAAAGTGATCTGTTTTCTGTTACTTTACAGATAAGTACATTTAGCTCTTGTTATAAAGAAATAAGACAGGGAATTTGGAATGAAAGGTCAGGATAATAAATCTGGTCATACGAACCCAGTCTATCCAGGTACTATTGATTTTGTTTTCTGTATCTGCTCCAGACATTTCCTGTAACAACTTTAAAGCTCATCAATCAAAGTTATCCTATACCTAAAACATGTACAAGGCAAAGTGAATAGGAAATCCTTACTCTTCTCATAATTTACAGTCCTGCCTACCTAGAAGTATTTTGTAACTGGTGATATATTTCACTCATGAGGGCTAGTACTCGATCTGGAAAATGACTACTCTGAATCTCGTCATACAATTTTGATCATTGTGTCTTCAGTGCTGAGCCAGCTGTACCCATGAAGTAATAGTAGGAGCTATTTCCATGGATTCTATTAAAAATTAAATTACTAATGACCTTCAACCAAATCAGACAAGAAAAAAACCCAAAGATTTTAAGCAGAAAAGTTTAATTAATTCAGTTATATTGAAAATCTTAAACTAATATCATAAACAAAGCTAAAGCTAGGTACTAAAGATATTTGAAAAATGTATAGCAGACAAAAACCAAAATTGAGACCATACTTAGAGTACTACATTATATGTATATATGAAAACCGTCCATAGTGAAAGGATATAAACTGGAAATTCACAAAAGATAACACATGAATGGTCAATTAACAAATGGTAAGATGTTAAATTTCACTAACAATCAGGGAAATGCAAATTAAGAATGAGATACAATATCTTCCCAATGAAACTGGCAAATGTATTAGTTTCACAATCCCAATGTAGACAAAAGGACTGGTAAATAGGTAATCTCAAACGTTGCTGGTTGGAGTAGAAATTGGTATAATCTCTTTTCACAGCAATTTAGCAATAATTAAGTAAAGTTGGAAATTTCCATACCCTACAACTCATCATTTCTCTTCTAAGTATATATATCAGCCTTGAGAAACTTTTGAACATATGTTCAGGGAGACATATTCACAAATATTCATTGCGGCATTTTTGGGATTTTAAAAACTAAAAGCAATCTACATGTTATCAACAGATGAATGGGTAAATAAATTATGGCATATTTATATGATGGAATAGATATATCAAGGATAATGCTAACTGAAAAGAAGTTAGTTCTATGTTGGCAAGTAAAAATAATATGATTTTGATAATGTGATAAAAATGTATCATATTAAATTTTAAAACTCACAAAATGATATTCTCTCCTCTTATGGACATATACCTATGTTAAAACATATAAAGGATGTAAATATGAATAATAAATAAACTTCACAATAGTTATTGCCTCTAGAAAGGAAAGAAGAGAAAGGAGTCTGGCAAAATATAGATCAGAGTATTGCTGAGTTTTCTTAGTTAAAATATGATCAGAAGCAAATTCCGTGAAATGCTAACATTGTTAATTTCAGATGGTAGTATAGGCAAGTTTATCATATTCATACACTTTCTAAGTAGAGTGAAATTGTTCACAATTAAATCTTTTCTTTACAAAGGAAATTATACTTACGAACTGCCACTAAATGTGAATTTAGGAATTAGTTATATTACACATGCATTTATAACTATGTGTGTTTATAACAGTATTTAGCGTTGGTATTATTTTCCCACTTTAAAAAGGTTACAGCGGAACTACCCCTTTACTGGTCATGTTTTAAAGCCAATATCAAAAATTTCCAGCTGATATGCATTATGCCTAAATTCTACATGTTTCTGATAACTTTGACCCACTGCTGACCTGCACATCTTGTTTGGTAGCTCCGCACACTCACAGTAGCAATCCTTACCCCTCTCTGACATTCACAGCCTTTCTATCCCTCTCTGGGATTCTGGCCTAACCATCAGAACTTTGTCATCAGTCCATTTATTCTTGTTTACCTTTTATACTTTGACAGGCCTAAGAGAGAAGGCAAATGCTCCCTGGCTGTCTCTTATAACTAGAAATCCATGCCCGCATACTTCTGCATAACCTGTATCGAAACACAGGTCCCATCTCTTCCCCTCTTAAAATCCATTCTGGACAGGAACCTCTAGAACTCACAATTGGTTGTCAGCAAATTTCTCCATGTTCTCTACCAATTCTTTGCAAATTCAATTCACCTGCTTTCTTTAATTGAAATCTGGCCCTCTCCTGGATATATGCATTCTTCTGTAACCTTTTGAAATTGTGACTTTCTCACCCATGCCTTATTTGGCAGGCCCTCCTTGCTTTTAATTTCTATCTCTAGATAGTTACTCCTCCCTCTTCCTGGAAATCATCAGCTCATGCTTCATACGCTATTGTTCTTACCCTTCTTATTGCAGGTGTTTAGATGCCAGTAGGTGAAATCCCTCCACACCTTGGGGATTCTAACTGTTGACTCACTGTCACTCAAAAAATTCTTCTGGTATCTTTCTTCATTAACTTAATATCCTCATGAACAGTTCTTTGACTCTTCTGCCACCCTCAGTTTTTGGATTCATTACCTCCAATATCCTTGTCCTTCAGCAATTCCTGTACCCCTCCATAACCTGAATTCCCATTCTCTGACCATCATCTTATTCTCTGACTTCAAAATATTTTACTCTTACCTGACTCTAACATCCATTGGTTCAATTCAACTATTTTTCCCTATAGCTTACCACCTCCTATCTCTACTTCTCTCAATATCCACATAAGATACTGGAATCTATCATAAAATTACTCCCTTGCTTATATCATCAAGCATTTGTCCTCTCTCTTTTCTTACACAGTCATGCAGTGTATAACCAGGTTTAGGTCAGGGACCAATGATAGCCAACACAATGGTAGCCCATAGATTATAAAAATTTATTTTTACTGTACTTTTTCAAGCTTAGATATATTTAGGTACACAAAAACTTACCATTGTGTTACAGTTGCCAACAGTATTCATTATAGTAACCTGAAGTGGAGGCTGGCAGCCTAAGAGTAATAGACTATACCATAAAGCCTAGGAGTGTAGTAAGTTATACCATCTAGGTTTGTGTAAGTATACTCTATGATGTTTGCACAATGATCAAATGACCTAATGATACGTTTCTCAGAGCATATCCCATTATTAAGCAGCACATGACTGTACATCTCTGGTAAAACTCCAAACTTGGTTAAATCTAACTTTTCACAGATTTTGCACATAGGCTGCTAGACTTTTCTGGGAAAAATAAATAATGATGTTGTTTCCCACTTTGAATTGATGACTATTCATTTTAAGTGGCTCCATAGTGCTGCCAAGACATTTGTGGTAGGAAAAAAAATGGTCACCCAGAGATATCTATATACTTATCCCTGGGACCAGTAAATATATTGCCTTACCAGGTGAAAAGGACTTCACAGATGTGATTAAGGACCTTGAAGTAGGGAGATTATTTTGGATTACCTAGCTGTACTCAATCTAATCACATCAGTTCTTACAAATTAAAGAAAAAGGAAGAAGAGTGTGTCAGAGAGACATGATCGCTAAACTTGACCCCACCCACCATTGCTGGCTTTGAAGATGGAGGAAGAGGGCCAGGCACGAAGAAATGCAGGTGACCTCTAAGAGATGGAAAAGACAGGGAAATGGATTTTCCGCTAAAACCTTCAGAAAGAAAACCAGCTCTGATACCACCTTGATCTTAACCAAGTGAGATCTGTGCGTTGTGTTGTTTTAAGCCACTAAGTTTATGGTAACTTTTAACAAAAGTAATAGAAAATGAATACAGTATCACATAAGATTTCCCTTTTTCATTTATTTTCCCACTTTTTTTTTTGTTTTTGTTTTTTTGAGACAGAATCTTGCTCTGTCACCCAGGCTGGAGTACAGTGGTACTGTCTTGGCTTACTGCAACCTCCACTTTCCAGGTTCAAGCAATTCTCCTTTCTCCTGCCTCAGCCTCCCAAGTAACTGGGATTACAGGCATGCACCACCACGCCCAGCTAATTTTTGTACTTTTAGTAGAGATAGGGTTTTGCTATGTTGGCCAAGCTGGTCTCAAACTCCTGGCCTCATGTGATCCGCCCACCTCGGCCTCCGAAAGTGCTGGGATTACAGGCTTGAGTCACTGCGCCTGGCCTATTTTCCCACATTTCTAAACTGTCTTCTTCAAATTTTAATCTTCCATGTACCCACAAAAATTAGAAATTGTAAATTAAAGAAAAGAAAAAAATCTTTAATCTTCTGCTTTCATAGCCATGCCAGCAAGGAGTCTACTTCCTATTTCAGTGAGAATTAAAAAGAGAAAGAAATTCCTTATGCTCCCACAACCACATGTATCAATCTATCTGCCTATGCACCTGAATACCTGACATTCTCTCCTGTTACTATAAATAAATTGTGATATTGAGAGGTGACAATGTGCTAGCCGCCCTTGCTCACTCTCGGTGCCTCTTTGGCCTCGGTGTCCACTCTGGCCACGCTCAAGGAGCCCTTCAGCCCACCGCTGCGCCGTGGGGACACGTCTCTGGGGCTGGCTGAGGCTGGAGCCAGCTCCCTCTGCTCACGGGAAGGTGTGGAGTGAGAGGCACAGGCGGGAGCCAGGGCTGCACGCCACAAAGCTCTTGGGCTGGTGTGGGTTCTGGATGGGCGTGGCCTCCACGGGCCCTACACCATAGCCAGCCAGCGCCTGCTGGGCTTGATGGGGGACGAGCTCCCTCTGGGATGCCAGAGTGCTCAGGCAAGGTGCCGCAATGTCCCCTGGCAAGTGCCAGTGAGAGGTGAAGCCAGCTGGGCTTCTGGGTCCGGTGGGGACTTGGAGAACTTTTCTGTGTAGATAAAGGATTATAAACACACCAATCAGCACTCTGTGTCTAGCCAAAGGATTGTAAATGCACTAATCAGCATTCTGTGTCTAGCTAAAAGATTGTAAACGCACCAATCAGCACTCTGTCAAAAGAGACCAATCAGCTCTTTACAAAATGGACCAATCAGCAGGTTGTGGGTGGGGCCAGGTAAGGGAATAAAAGGAAGTGAACCAAGCCAGCAGTGGCAACCCTCTCCTGCTGTGGAGACTTTGCTCTTTTGGTGTTAGCAATAAATCTTGCTGCTGCTCACTCTTTGGGTCCGCACCATGTTTATGAGCTGTAACACTCACCACGAAGGTCTGCAGCTTCACTCCTGAAGCCAGTGAGACCATGAACCTACCGGGAGGGAGGAACAACTCTGGACGGGAGGAACGAACAACTCCAGACACCGCCACCTTTACGAACTGTAACACTCACCTTAAAGGTCTGCAGCTTCACTCCCGAGGCCATCTAGACCACGAACCCACCGGAAGGAAAAACCACCACCAGACGCGCTGCCTTTAAGAGCTGTAACGCTCACCGTGAAGGTCTGCAGCTTCACTCCTAAAGTCACCGAGACCACGAACCCACCAGAAGGAAGAAACTCTGGGCACACCATCTTTAAGAACTGTAACAGTCACCGCGAGGGTTGGTGGCTTCATTCTTGAAGTCAGCGAGACCAAGAACCCACCAATTCCAGACACAATATTACTTAAGGATATTACTCCAGCAATTGTCCTCTCCCCTAAAGGAAACAGTTTTTCCTACTGGACCATTAGAAAAGAAAGATATAATTCCAGTTATTTAAAAAAAAGTCTCGTCATCACACATTCCTTTGAAGTTCACAAGCACTCACTGTGAAAAAAAAAAAAAAATTGCCCTTCTCATTGGCTCTTCCTTCTCAGTTCCTTTGTAAATTCCTTCTGACCACTCAGACCACTGACTTTAGAATGCCCCAAGTAGGTTTTCTTGGACCTCATTCCTTTTGTAAATGCATTCACTTCCTAGGATCTCATCCTGTCACATGATTTGATGTATCATCTGTAAGTGACAAGTACTCACTATCAAAGTCAATCCCATATTTCTCTCCTAAAGTGAAATTAATAATACTAACTCCTTCCTCAGAATTTTCCTGTGTGTATCTAATTGGCTTCTCAAACATAACTGATCTGTAATTGACTTCAATTTCCCGTTTTCCCCAAACCTGCTCCTTCCTCAGCCTTACTCATTTTACAAATGGTAACTTTGTTTCTCCATTGTTCATACCAAATTACTTGGATTATCCTTGACTTCTTTCTTTCATATGCAATCCCTTAGCAAATGCTGTCAGCTAGCTCTAGCTCGCTCTTCTAAACATATCTAAAACCTGATTCCTTCTCACTCTTCCATTCTCCTTTAGTCATTCACCCTCCATTTAACTCCTAGATTACTGCAACAATCTTGCAATTAATCTCACTTTTTCTGCCTTATCCGTGTAAAGTCAGCTGTTTCTACAACCAACACATTTCACTTTTAAAACCTAAATCTGATAAGATTCTTCTGCTCATAAACCTCCAGTAGACTATCTCACTCACAGAAAAAGCTAAAATACTTGCAATAACCTACAGAGTTTAGCATAATCTTCCCCTACATTACTGTTCTCATCCCCTATGATTCTTCCTCTCATTCAGTTAGTCTATATACACTGGGCTCCTTCTGTCTTTCACATACCTAAGCCTTCTCTCACCTTGTGGCCTCTGTATTTGTTCTCCTCACCTTCTGAAACTTTTCTCCTTACATTAGCATGACTCACTCCCTTATTTGCTTCAGGTTCCCTGTTTACCTACATAAAATAACCAGTCTTCTTCCCACCTACCAGTCCTCCCCATTTCCTGTATCCTGCTTTATACTTCTCCATAGGACTAATCACTGTCTGACAAACTAGATATTCACTTGTCTGTTTAATTATGGTTTGCCTCCAACACAAGAAAATATGCTCTTTGAGAAAGAAGACTTTTTCTCTTTTGATTATTCCTATATTCTTAGCATTCAGAAAAATGCTTGGAAAATAGCAGCGATCAATAATTTTTTGAATGAATGAGTAAGTAATATTCCCTTTCAATGGTGTATATTCTCTTTGCAAAACGTATTAACAATTATTGTGTATTCAGGAACATTGACAACACCAAGAGGATGTCTATTTCTAGAGTAATGGCTTTCAAAATTTGGGAGTAGGTGGTGAGAAAGGGTGTGATATCATCCTTACGCTAAAACTTCTATTTAGCTTGTATATGTTCACAAACAACCAAAAACTATCAAAATCTCTTTGAGCCTTCCTCTTTGATATTGAGAAAAGTCTTAGACTTGCTATTAATACTTCATGAGCCAGATGACATTAGCAAAATGATGATTGCTCTGGACTAAATTGTGTCCCCCCAAAAAATGTTGAAGCCTTAGCCCCCAGTATGATGGTATTTGGATGTAGTCCCTTTAGGAGATAATTAAGGTTGAATGAGGTAATGAGAATAGGGCTGTCATAATAGGATTAGTGGCTTATTAAGAAAAAGAAGGAGAAGAAGGAAGACTTGGAGTAGGGGAAGATATTTCTCTGCCTAGAAAAGGACACGGCAAAAAGGCAGCAATCCATAAGTCAGAAAAGAAGGCCAGGAACGGAATTGGCCAGCACCTAGATCTTGGACTTCCAACCTCCAGAACTGTGAGAAATAAAGGTCTGTATTTAACAGGTCTATGGTATTAATATTTTGTTATAACAGCCCAAGCAGCCTAATACAATGATCATGGCTAACTACTGGGTTGTTAAAGGGTTGCCATGTAACAATAGTTTAAAGAGAGTCAGGCAGAAAAACATAGTTTTAATATTGTCTTTACCTTATCTTAATAATTCATAGATTGAGTAATTCTGGATTAGATTGTTATACACTTGGATATTCATTGTATACTGTATATCAGCTGAATAAAAATGCTTGTCCTAACCTTAGGCAATATTTGTCTTATGCCTCTAGATATATATTCACACAGAAGGACTAGATGCAGAGACTATAGTATTGACTATTTCTATTTTGCTGTTCTGAAACATGCAAAATGCCATTTATTGATGTTACTGAAAATTTCTTGGTCCCAGATGTCATTTATCTTGTACTTCCTAATACTTTCTCCTAAGCTAATGCTGGTTTTCAATGAATTAGTATTTTATAAATATCTGTTGAATGAATGGACAAATGAATGTATCACATGAAAACAAAAGATTTACTTTCTGTAATTATTTTTTAAAAATATAATACACATCTTTTTATTGTTATATAATCTCTCTTTCCATAATGTAAAATATACAATTAATGTTTTTTAAAAAGATGTCATCTAGTTCATTAAAGTGAAATATTTCCTGTTCCAGTAACTTTTTAATGTCATTCACTTACAAAAGCTCCCATTGGGATTTGGGTGACGTACTATAATTTAGAATAAAATAGGACAGAACAAAATGAAAGCCTTCTTTGTAAAATTTGCTTTTTACTTTGTAAAAATTGCTTTGTTTAACCTTCTAATGAATCGCAAATATTAATCTCATGCTAGAGAAGAAGAAATTGGGGCTTTGAGGAAGTAACTTGCCCCAAACGGTAGAAAGAGTATCCAAATTAAGGATCATCTGACTTCATTTTCCTTTCACAACAGCAAGCTGCCTCCAAGGCCTTACTTCTCTCCTTTTCTGACATAGATACAAATATAGATACGTATGAAGTCTCTTCCAGAATTTTCCTCAGATAGGGAGGAGAGGAAAGTTATGCTCAAACCTATCTTCTCCTGGAAATATCTCTAATTTAATCCGCATGATCTTATTTTAGTTTCCATTTAAAATAAGCTTCACTATTTCTGAGCTGAATTTTTACTCTATTCCACAATATTATCACTTATCCATGTTTTACTTGGCTCCAAGTTCCTCATTGGCATGGTCTCCTCAGATTTTAAACTTTAAAACACAATATATATTCCATATATGTGGAATATATGTGATATATATTATACAATATATGTTAATTACATATATGTAATTATTTCTTTCCGATTAAAAGAAAACATGTTCCTTAAAGATAAAGGAAAGCACAATCAGAAAAACTAAATTCACTTGTCATATAACTACCCAGAAATAAACACTATGAACATTTTGGTGTTTTCAGTCTCATATTCTATACATATATTTGCACATTACTATACACTTTTATTTCCAAAATTGTTTCATAGTTTCATACTCTACTTATTTTATATCTGTCTCTACATTTGATTATGTCATGTTATTAAATTCATCTTGTCATCTTATTGTCCATCTATATGCATGAAGGAGATAAATCTGGTGTCTCTATGCATCTGTATTTGTATATGTGTGTGAATATGCATGTGTGTATATATGTGTAAATGCATGTGTGCATATGTTTGTGTATGCGCAGCAGTGTGCTGGAACTGGTTTGTGCCAGTGAGAACGAGTTGTGAGTATTTTTTTCCTTAATTCACTTTCAATTAAATCATGTGGGTAGTTTGAAAACCATGGTGGGAATAGCCACATCTGGCAAATAGGCAGTTGCTATAAATCAGGGGTTTAAGTTTCTTAAATTCCAGAGAATCACTTTTTCACCACACAGCTAGGTTTGGATGTAAAGCGTATGCTAACATAATAAAACAAAAGATTCCTATACTTTCATGTTCTAGAAACTTACACATGGCACATACATTATCTGTTGCCTGATACCGAGCCACAGGATCTCTTATACATTGCTGATGGTAATGTAAAATGGTATACCCACTCTAAAAAACAATATAACACTTTTAAAGTAGACATTCACTTACCATTTGACTCAGCAGTTGTCCCCTTGGGAATTTTTTTCCAGAGAAATGGAGACACATTTCTGTATGAAAACATACATAAATGTTAGCGTCAGCTTTAGTCATAATAGCTTCAAACTGTAAACAACTGTAATATCCTAGTAAGTGCTTAAGGAAACTGTAGTGCTTCCATATCATGGACTACTACTCCACAATAAAAAGGAATGGGTTATCGTTGCATACAATCACTTGGCTGAATTTCAAGAGAATTATTCTGAGTTAAAATAGGCAGTCCCAAAAGTTCACTTAATTTTGATACTCATTATATGGCATTCTTGAAATAACAGGGTTGTAGAGATGGAGAACAGATTAGTGGTTGTGAGGGGTTAGGGATGAGCTAGAGAAAGAGGTAAGAATGAGTATAAAGAGATAGTATGAAGGAGCCTTCTGGTGATGGAATGATTCTGTATTTTCTCTATCGTAGTGGTAACATGGGTCTACACATGTAAGAAAATTGCATAGAACAAATTAATACATGTAAAACTGGTTAAATTTTAACAAGATATGTGGAATGTATCAACATCATTTTCCTAGGAGTTATATGTTACTATGAGGGAAACTGAGTCAAGAGTAAATAGGATCATTCTGTATATCTTTTTTATTATTTTTTGTAGAGCTATAATTTTTCAAAATAGTTTTTTTTAAAAAAAAAAAAGAAACCTGCTGCATTAACAGAGATTTTACGTGCATTTTTTTGCTAATAGGGTTATTTTGCTAATATTGCCATAACAAAATACCACAGTCTCAGCAACTTAAACAACAGAAGTTTATTTCCTCACAGCTTTGGAGACTGGAATTCCAAGATCAAGGTGCTAGTACATTGGGTTTCTTCTGAGGCCTCTTTTCTTGGCTTGCAGCTAGTCACCTTCTTCTTGTGTCTTCATACGATCTTTCTTCTGTGTATGTGCTTCTGGTGTCTTTCCAAGCACCCAGATTTTCCCTTTATATGAGAACACCATTAAAATTGAATTAGGACCCACCTTCATTGCCTCATTTTAACTCAATTGCCTATCTAAAGGCCCTGTTTCCAGTAATATCTCATTCCGAAGTACTGAGGGTTAGTGTTTTAGCATGTGAACTTTGGGGAGAAGAGACACAGTTCAGCCCATACTACTAAAAAACCATAGAGAAATAGATTCCCTATTTCTCACAATAGATTCACAAGAGATAATGTCTTATATTGTCATCAAATGTCAGTTTGAAGCTAGAGCAACACTAGAGTCTGTGCCTGGAGATTAAGCCATTTATGGTCAGTGTTTTTTTTTCTTTTTTGCTTGTGTGTTGCTCAGAAGAAAAATCCTAAAGTTACTTCCTTAAAAAATAATTCATATTGATGCTATTTTTCTATTCTACTCAATGAGACAACTAATCCAAAATTATAGGTGAAAGTCTGGCCAGTGTTGGGGTGATTCATTTCTTGTAGCCATCTACACTTGTCAGGAAAATTGCCCGCTCACCCAAGAATTCATGGTTGTCTGGATAATCTCAACAAAGTGTAGGGGAACCCACAACCCTGATGTCTGATGCTCACTGTCTCCCTTGTAACTACTGCAGATTCCAGTGAGAAACCACTTTCATGTATGTGTTCTTTCTTTGTGTCATTAAAACATCATTTTGTTTTTCTTTTCAACAGTATGCTTTGTCTTACATGTCATGTTGAAAGAGGAAAAATGGATGCTCCCTGATATTTTTAAGTAAATATAATTTGTGGCCTGGCCTTAGCTTGCATCTCTTTCAACTGCAACTTGTTAACATTCTCTTCTCAGGAATTGATGGGTACAATCTCAGTTCAGACCTCTGTCTTTCTGTCTTTCATTTGAGAACGCATCATTTGTTTGCCTTCAGCATTTGTTCTTAGAATTGTTTCTTCTAGAGTGACATGGACACAGATCCCCATAATCCTAATCCTAACCCCACAATTTCTACCCACTTGATTTCCAGGCAACACACACACATACGTGTGTGTGTGTGTGTGTGTGTGTGTACGTATGTATATATGTATATATATATCTACAAAAGTAAGAAAGGGGAAAAGGCAAACATTATTTTGACCACCTTACAAATCTGTACTTTATCTCCCAACATCTAAAATTGTTTGTTTATCAGAATATCTGTAGCCAAAAGATATTCCTTGAAATATCAGGTCATGCAGTTTCCTCATAGCATCACATCTCTCCATTCAGCAAACATTTTGAGTGTTTACTGTATGTCTGTCATTTTCTTGGTATGGACAGATGCTGACCATAAGAATAAAAACATTTTTGACATCCTTTGTCAAAAATATACATGGTGAATCTTGTATTCAGTGACATGATTTATAGTTAGAAAAGATAATTGTTAAGTATTTAAGAAATAATTTTAATTGAAAAATTAGTTTGGCTTATCTTCACCCAGTTTTAATATCGATGAAAAATATCTTCTTTTTTGCGCACTGTGATTAATATATACACATGCACACATAATATGGTATTTATCATGCTTCTGCTGTGAAGAAATGTAAACACCACCATTCTCAGCTTAAATTTTCCAGCCATTTAACTTGATGGTCATTCCATGTTTAGAAACACCAAGCATGCCAAATTTAATGTTTTGACAGAAATACAACATTTGCTATTTGTTGGTGTGATCATCTATCTGAAATTTGAAATATCTTTTCTACATATAAAGAAGTTATATAAGCATCATCAACATTATACTAGGCACACATACATATAGAAATGGCCTGCGATCTAGAACACACAGTGTTCCATTCTTACTCCATTTCTGATTCTCTGAAAACCTGCATTTGTTGTGGCTTATAACTATTGCGACAAATTAAAGTCTGCACTAAACAATAGATTCACGAGAGATAAATGTTTTATATTGTCATCAAATGTCAGTTTGAATCTGGAGCAATACTAGAGGCTGTGCCTGGAGATTAATTTAAGCCATTTGTGGTCAGTGATTCATTGTTCTTGTCTAAGAAACAATGACATATTGAAAAATGAACTGATTCTCTCCCTCTCTCTCTCTCTGTTTCTTTGATTCATTGTACTAGCATTTTGTCTCTCCTTCATATTTAATTAGTTACATTGCAATAAGCAGAGAATGAACTTGATTCTTCTAGTAATTTTGTTCTATTTGTCAATCTACTTAGTGTGTACTTAAAAGATACCGATTTCAGTACAAGAATCATGTCAAAACCATTTGGCATTGAATCAATTTATCAAATGTATATCAAATACTTTTTCTAACTGAAAAATATGTACAGATCGGGCCAAACTGACACTGGAAAAAGGATATAGGAACAAATTATTTGTTAATAAATGAAAAGATAATTTGTGTTTTAGATTATTTCATATACAGTATTTTTCTGTAAGAATTATAATTAAGAATTTTAAAAATAATGTTGATGTTTTAAATAAATACCTCAGAAAGATCAATTTAAAAGATAATTGAAATTCTTCACAAAAACTGTGTTGCTTAGAAGCATCTTCTTAAGACCAGAACTTAATGAAAAATAATTTAGCAATAATATTTTATATTCACTAGCACTTGTCAAATTTTAAAGCATATTCATAATCATTTCCATTCAAGTAGAAGATAGTCATTGCACTCTACAATTTTCAAAAAAATTAAGTGTGTGGTTTCTCAACATCATATGCAATTTAAATTCAACCTAATGACATCAACTGGAAAAGAAAAAGATGTTCGTGTGATTTTCCTTTATATTTTTTTCATTATTGAGCAAGAACCATCATATTCTTTAACACTGAGCAAATATATCAGACTCACTAAAAAGTAGAAAAATCTAAAAATGGATAACCCATAAATGCATATACTAATAACCCATAAATGCATTGGTTAATACTGGTTTATAGATCATTATTTTAAAGAGAACCCTAAAATTCTGAAAGGACATTCCCTACCTACCATTGCACCTTTATGTCCTAAACTCCAAACATCACTGCTACCAAGTCAGATGGAATTACTGGATTTAGATGGTAGTTTTCTCTTTCTGGAATATGGACTTAAAATATTATATTAGAGTACAGATTATGTTAAGGGTAACATCATAATACTATATATTGCTTAAATGTTTGTGTGTTTTATTTAGGAAGTTTACTTTTGAAATGAATATAGTATATGTAGTTCACATTGGAACCAACCAAAAGCATTAACACAATGCACTATACTATAAAATCCTTGTGTTTCATTAAATATACACTTGAGCACATATTTCAAATATTGTCAGTATAGTCCAATGTCTGCCAGTTGGTGCAGTTGCTAAATGTAAAGTTTATCTATTTGATCTTTAAATTTGTTTAATAATTAAGGATTATGTTTTGTTCATTTTATAACAAGGACAGAACATGAAATAAATTGTTTTTAATTTTATAAAACCCAAACATCAATTGCTTATAAAAATAATGCACTCTTGACTAGGTGATCCTAGTTTGTACTCTTCCAATATATCAGCAATTGTTTTATTAGTGGCTCACCTTTAGAGTCTTTACAAAGCATTTAACTTAGCTTTCTAAAACTGAGGTTAAAAATCAGCCATCCCTTGCTATTTATAAATTCCACTTGTGAGAGGAGACATGTCCAGGAAGTCTGAGGGGTGGGCCAAGGACATTAAACATCATCACATGTATGCTTAGTGTTGGTATTTATTAGACAATTAATATGTATTAGCTCTCCTTAATTCTTGGACCTAAGTGTTTACGGGTGAAAACATCACAACACTCTCCTAAGTTTAATTTATATCAGCATCATTTTACAGACTAGGATTACAAACAACCAATTTTGGAAGTCTATATAAACGCTGCCTATAGAAAAATAAAATCCTTGCATTTCTAGCTCTCCAAGCGTTATCTTGCCATCAGGCAGCCTTAGGATTTTTGGTTTTGATTTGTCTTACTTTTGTGTATTCACATCTGAAGGAGGTTATTTGTTGAACTTCTACTTACAAGATAATTTTGATGAAAAGATTTATTTAATCAATGGTCTTATAATTCACGAAGAACAAGTTGAAGCTGGACATTCAGGTTCAGGATGCTGGTATTATTTCATCTCCCTTCTCCTTTCATCACACATGGGTGCATACACGATAGAATGAATTAACCAATATTCCCAGGTAATAATTTTAGATATTTTCTGATTGAATGTAGTATACACATATTCAATTTTGATTACTAAACATCTTCCTTACAAACCCATTAACTTTTTCTTGTATGTAATCAATAGTGAACAAAAGTAAGATTTCTCAGAGGAATTATTGTAATGATTTGGAACTAGTTATGTATCTAAGTATCATCTTGGGCATAATTTTTACTGATCACAAGGTAAAACATGATTTTTAATTAAAAGGCATTAGTTTTAAGAGAAATTTTAGGTTCACAGCAAATTTAAGAGGAAGACATAGAGATTTCCCACATATCGCCTACCCCACATATGAGCAGCCTCCCCTCTTGCCAACAACTCCCATTAAGAGTGGTACATTTGTTACAATCGACAAACCTACATTGATATTTCATAATCACCTGAAGTCCATAGTTTACATAGGGCTGACTATTGATCTTGTATCTTTCATGGGTTTGGACAAGTGTATAATGACATGTATCCAGCAAAGCAGTATCTTACAGAGCAGTTTCCTGGCCCTGGAAATCCACTGTGTTTCACCTGCTTATCACTTCCTCCTCCCACACCCTGGCAACCACTGCTTCCCAAGGCTATAAACATCCCTGTGCAGTGATACCTCTGTGTGGACGTAAGTTTTCAACTCTTTTGGGTAAATACAAAGGAATTCAACTGCTGGGTTATATAACATGATCTTTTTTTAAACCAAATAGTCTATGGTTTCAGAAATTTTCTCTTTCATAAAAAAATTTGGTTCAGAAAAATAATACTATATTTTATGTATATACCTGTTTTAAGAACCAATATCACAAATAGGCATCATATGTGATTTAATGTCCTGGTTTGTGACAGTCTTTAAGACAATCAGTTAACTGATTTTTAAATAAATTTGAAAGCCCTTTTTGATAGTTATGGAATTCAATAATGCTTACACTTTAATACAAATGGAATTAAATCTCATTTTAAATAGAATGACCCCAACAGTTTAATGAAAATAAACTTGGATACAAGTTTTAGCCTTCTGGTGGAATTCTGCCAGAAAAGCTTTCACTAGATAACAATCACTAATTATAATAGCAACTGACAATGGCTTAAACATGACCCACACACATCCTTCTAAAATCACAAAGCTCTTAAACGATAACATCGTCAATGACAGGGTTACGGGTACGACTGTAAAAACCCAGGGTGAGAAGAAAAGGAAAAGCAAGTGGCTCATACTAAGAAGACCATCAAACCTGCTGGGATAATTTAGATAATTAATTTTGTCCTTGAATTGAAAATGTTCTTTTAAATTTGATGTATTTTCTACTCTTTTTAATTTTACTTATAATTTTAGAAAAGTCGAGTGATATAACTGATTTGAAATTAAGCATAAGTGTCATTTTGATGTGGACCCTTGTTTGATATTCCTTTGGTTTATATTATTAAAAACTAGCAATCAACTGAAATATTTTACAAGAAATTTTACAATTCCAGTAGTAGATGCTTTATTAAATCAATGTATAGATGTAGTTATGTTTCTTACTAAAGTTAAATCATATTCACTATATATGCATGTAAACATGTATATAGTATGTGTATATGTGTGCACATGTATCATACACATGTATACACTCATACATTTACATAAATACACATATAGGTATACACATATACATAACATAAATACACATATATGTATACACATATACATAACATAAATACACATATATGTATTGAGTATAACCAAACATCTATGCTGCTTGGGAATTTGAATAAGTATGAAGAGTGAATAATTAGACATAAAAATGTAAATTAATTGAAACACAAATGTTGACTACACAAAGTCCAAGGTAAGAATTTCAGCAGTGAGCTGTTTAGGTGTTTGTAAGTTGTCCAAGACTACAAATTGAATCATTGGTGTTTCTGGGAGGAAACATAGCTTTTGCTGTGATATAGAATAATGCTCTGAATTTGTCATTTAATAGTCAGATAATACTTGCTATTTCCAAAAAAAAAAAAAAAATCCTATGCTCAAATATTGCTAAAAAATAGGAAACTAGAGTGGAAAAGTCAAGAATGGAATCAATGCCCCCAGTTAAGCAGTTAATCACTCATAAGGTCTAGTTAGTACGATCAAGACCCTGCTTTTTTAGTATCTCTTATTAAAATAAATGAAAAACATCAAAGTAAAGGAAAAGTCAACCTTATACAAAGGAGAAATAATTGAATTCTATCTACTCTTCAGACCTTAGTAATTGAAGCATTGCTTCACTTTCTAATTTGGATAACCTCATTAACTGTTTTCTACCTTATGCCTTTTCATGTTCCATGAGCTCTTTATCAAATGCAATCCTATCTTTTCTGGCATTCTATACTTTTCAACATGATTTTTAAATCACCACATAAAAATGCCTTCCCAATTAATTTTGCCCCATTCTGATGTCTCGCTTCATTCAGCATTTACATTCCATGTTACTTTACATATACTATTGTGTTTTTAAATTGTTCTTAATTAGAAAATCTATTGAATCACTAACGAATTATTTTTTATTATTTACTATTTAAAATACACATGCTTATTAATAATTTGCGTTAGTTCGTTTTCACGCTGCTGATAAAAACACACCCGAAACTGGAAGTAAAAAGAGATTTAATTGGACTTACAGTTCCACATGGCCAGGGAGGCCTCAGAATCATGGCAGGACGTGAAAGGCACTTTTTACATGGTGACAGCAAGGGAAAAATGAGGAAGAAGCAAAAGTAGAAACGCCTGATAAACCCATCAGATTTCGTGAGACTTACTCACTATAACAAGAATAGCACCGTAAAGATTGGCCTCCATGATTCAATTACCTCCCCCTGGGTCCCTCCCACAACATGTGGGAATTCTGGGAGATACAACTCATGTGATTTGGGTGAGACACAGTCAAAGCATGTAATAATTATTTAGCATCATAAAACAAAGGCATTGCATTTAAAAATGAGTTAATTTTTCTTTTTACTAGAAATGTTAGAATAAATTCTATCTTAACAGCTACACAATTTTGATGATCAGCTTTTCTAGAATTTAAGGATAATTATTTCTAACATATAAGTACTTCTTGAAAGAACAGAACCAGTTTTGAAAACTAAGTTTAAACATACTAAACTTAGTGGTTAAATTTTTTTTCTGGGAACATCTCAAACTGCTTCTATTAGTATCAATATGTGTACATATGTTTGCAAGTAAAGCCAAAGTTAGACCTTATAGTAGTCTTTCTTGTATTTTTTTTAATTTTTAATTTTTGTGATTGCATAGTAGGTTTATATATTTATAGATGACACAAGACATTTTGATACAGGCATACAACATATAATAATTACATCAAGATAAATGGATATCCATCCCCTCAAGCATTTACCCTTTCTTTGTGTTAAAAACAATCCAATCATACTCTTAAAGTTTTTTTTTTTTAATTTGCAATAATATCGTTGGCTGTAGTCACCCTGTTGAGCTGTCAAATAGTAGGCCTTATCCATTCTATCAAAGTGTATTTTTGTGCCCTTAACCATTCCCACTCCCCCACCACCCCTACTGTCTTTCCCAGTCCCCAGTAACCTTCATTCTATTCTCTATCTCTATTAGTTCAATTGTCTTAATTTTAGCTCACACAAGTAAGTGAGAACATGCCAAGTTTATCTTTCTGTGCTTGGCACATCATTTCATTTAATATAATGACCTTCAGTTCCATTCACGTTATTGCAAATAACAGGATCTCATTAGTTTTTATGGTTCAACGGTACCCTATTATGTATATGTACCATATTTTCTTTGTCCATCCATCTGTTGATAAACACTTAGGTTGCATTCAAATCCTGGCTATTGTGAATAGTCCTGCAATAAATATAGGAGTGAAGACATTTTTTAATAATACTGATTTCCTTTATTTTGGCATATACCTAGCAGTAGAATTACTGGATCTTATGGTAGTTCCATTTTTAGTTTTTTGAGGAAACTCCAAACTGTTCTCCATAATGGTTGTACTGATTTACATTTACAACAGTATGAAGGTTCCCTTTTCTCCAGCATTTGTTATTTCCTGTCTTTTGGGTAAAAGCCATTTTAACTGGGGTGAGATAATATCTCATTGTAGCTTTGATTTCCATTTTTCTGATGATCAGAGATGTTGAGCATCTTTTCATATACCTGTTTGCCATTTGCATGTCCTCTTTTGAGAAATGTCTATTCAGATCTTTTGGCCGTCTTTAATCTAATTATTCGATTTTTTTCCTATAGAGTTGATTGAGCTCTTTTTATATTCTAGTTGAAAGATGAATAGTTTGCCAATATTTTCTCCCATTCTGTGCATTGCCTCTTCACTTTGTTGATTGTTTGTGTTGCTGTGTAGAAGCTTTTTAACTTGGTGTGATCCCAGTTGTCCATTTTTACTTTGGTTGCCTATGTTTGTAGGGTGTTACTCTAGAAATATTTGCCCACTCCAACGTCCTGGAGAATTTCCTCAATGTTTTCTTGTAGTAATCTTATAGTTTGAGGTCTTAGATTTAGGTCTTTAATCCATTTCGATTTGATTTTTGTGTATGGTGAGAGATCATGGTCTAGTCTCATTCTTCTGCATATAAATATCCAGCTTTCCCAACATCATTTATTGAAGAGACTGTCCTTTATCTAATGATGTTCTTGATATCTTAGTCGAGAATGAGTGCACTGTAAAAGTAAGAATTTGTTTCTGGTTTCTCTATTCTGTTTCAGTGGTTTATGTGTCTATTATTATGCTGGTACCATGCTGTTTTGATTACTATAGCTCTGAAGTATACACTGAAGTAAAGTAATTCTTTCTGTTTTTTTTTTCTTTTTGCGCAGGATAGCTTTGGCTATTCTGGTTTTTTTGGTTGTTTGTTTGTTTTTGTTTTTGTTTTTGTTCCATATACATTTTTGGATTTTCCTTTCTACTTCTGTGAAGAATGTCATTGGTATTTTGACAAGGACTGCATTGAATCTGTAGGTTGCTTTGGATAGTATGGACATTTTAATAATATTGATTTTTCCAATTCATTAACAGAATATCTCCATTTTTTGTGTCCCCTTCAATTTATTTCACAAATTTTTAAAATTTATTTTTCTTTTTAATTTCTTTTAATTTTCTAAACTTTTATCTTAAGTTCAGAGGTCCATATGCAGGTTTGTTACACAGGTAAACTTGTATCATGGGGGTTTGTTTTACAGATTATTTCATCATCCAGGTATTAAGCCTGGTACCCATTAAGTATTTTTCTTGATCCTCTCCCTCTTCCACCCAGCAACCCCCAAGAAGCCCCAGTATGTGTTGTTCCTCTCTAAATGTCTGGTGTTTTCTCATCATTTAGCTCCCACTTGTACATGAGAATATGTGGTATTTGATTTTCTGTTCCTGTGTTAGTTTGCTAAGGGCAATGACCTCCAGCTCCATCCATGTCCCTGCAAAGGACATTATCTCTTTTTTTTTTTATGGCTGGATAGTATTCCATGGCATTTAGGTTGATTCCATGTCTTTGCTATTCTGAATAGTGTTGCAATGAACATCTGTGTGCATGTCTTTATAACAGAATGATTTATATTCCTTTGGATATAGGCCCAGTAATAGGATTTCTGGGTCAAACGGCATTATTCTCTTTAGGCTTTTGAGAAATCACCACATTGTCTTCTTCCACAATGGCTGAACTAATTTACACTCTTTCTAAGAAAGTATATATCTTCTTCACAGCCTATCCAGAATCTGTTATTTTCTGACTTTTTAATAATAACCATTCTGAGTTGCATGAGATGGTAGCTCATTGTGGCTTTTATTTGCATTTTCTCTAATAATCAGTGATGTTAAGCTTTTTTTCATATGATTGTTGGCTGCATCGATAACTTATTTTGAAAAGTGTCTGTTTATATTTTTTGCTCATTTTTTAATCGGTTTATTTGGGATTTTTTTCTTGTAAATTTGTTTAAGTTCTTTACAGATGTTGGATATTAGACCTTTGTCAGGTGCATAGTTTACAAAAATTTTCTCTCCTTCTGTAGGTTGTCTGTTTAGTATGTTAATAGTTTCCTTTGTTGTGTGTAGCAGCTCTTTAGTTTAATTAGATCCCATTTGTCAATTTTTACTTTTGCTGCAATTTCTTTGCCGTCTTTGTCATGAAATCTTTGCTTGTGCCTAGGTCCTGAATGGTATTGCCTAGGTTGTCTTCCAGGGTCTTTATAGTTTTGGTTTTTACATTTAAGTCTTTAATCCATCTTGAGTTTATTTTTTGTTTATAGTGTAAGGAAGTGGTCCACTTTCAATCTTCTGCATATGACTAGCCAGTTATCACAGCACCATTTATTGAATAAGGAATCATTTCCTCATTGCTTGTTTTTGTCAGGTTTGTTGAAGATCAGATGGCTGTAGGTGTGTGGCCTTATTTCTAGGTTCTTTATTCTATTCCATTGTTCTATGTGTCTGTTCTTGTACCAGTACCATGCTGAACAGGCAAAAGTTGGACGCATTCCCCTTAAAAACTGGCACAAGACAAGGATGTTGAATTTTATCAACATCCCTTCACAATAAAAATCCTTTTTCAAGCATTTTGTTGTCCTTCATTCTGTTGATACGATGTATCACCTTTACTATTTGTGTATGTTGAATCATGCTTGCATTTCTGGAGTAAATCCCAGTTTGTTATGATGAATGATCTTTTTATTGTTGAATTTGGTTTGCTAGTGTTTTGTTGAGTATTTTTGCATCAATGTTCATCATTTTGGCCTTTTTTTTTGTATTTTTGATGTGTCTCTCTCATTTTAGTATCAGGGTACAGGCCTCATAGAATGAGTTTGGAAGTATTCCTTCCTCCTATGTTTTTCAGAACAGTTTGAGTAGGATTGATATTAGTTCTTTAAATTTTTGGTAAAATTCAGCAGTGAAGGCATCAGGTCCTGAGCTTTACTTTGCTGGAAGACTTTTTATTTGATCTCATTATTTGCTATTGGTCTATTCAAGTTTTCAAATTATTCATGGTTCAATCTTTGCAGGTTGCATATGTCTAAGAATTTATCCATCTCATCTAGATTTTCCAATTTCTTGGCATGTAGTTGCTCATAGTAACCTCTAATGATCCTTTGGATTTCTGCAGTATTTATTGTAATGTCTCTTTTTTCATCTCTGGTTTTATTTACTTGGGTCTTCCTTTTTTTTTTTTTTTCTCTTAGTTACATCTGGCTAAATGTCAATTTTATGTTTTCAGAAAACCAACTTTTCATGTCATTAATCTTTTATATTGTTCTCTTCATTTCAATTTTATTTCTACTCTGAACTTAATTTTTTTTTTCTACTAACTTTGGGTCAATTTATTTGCTCTTGCTTTTCTAGTTCTTTAAGATGCATCATTAGGTTGCTTATTTTTAGTAGAACTTTTTCTACTTTTTAAATGTAGGTGCTTATACCTATAATTTGTCCTATTAATACTGCTTTCACTGTATTACATTGGTTGTAGTATGCTCTGTCCATTGTTTTGTCTCACAAAATTTTTTAATTTCTTCCTTTATTTCTTCACTGACTCATCAGTCATTCAGGAGCATATTGATAATTTCCATGTGTTTGTATCATTTTCAAAATTCCTCTTGTTATTGATTTCTACTTTTATTGTGGTTAGAGAACATACTTAATACAATTTATTTTTGGGGTTTTTTCAGACATATTTTGTGGCCTAATATATGGTCTATTGTTGAGAATGATCCATGTATTTAGGAGAAGAATGTGTATTCTGCAGCTGTTGGATGAAATGTTCTGTAAATATCTGTTAGGTCCATTTAGTCTATAGTGCAGATTAAGTTCAATTTTTTTTTGTTGTTGATTTTCTGTCTGGATGATCTGCCCAATGCTGAAAGTGGAGTGTGGAAATCTCCTGCTATTTTTGGAGTCTATCTGTCTCTTTAGTCCTAATAATATTTGCTTTATGCATCTAGGGGCTTTAGTGTGGGGTGCACATATATTTACAGTTGTTATATCCTCTTGCTGAATTGACCCCTTTATCATTATATAATGGCCATCTTAGTCTCTTTTTATAGTTTGCATTTTGAAATCTATTTTGGCTGAAATAAATATAGCTATTCCTGTGTCTATGTCTTTCTTCATAGGTGAAGTGTTTTTCTCGTAGGCAACAGATCCCTGGGTCTTGTAATTTTTTTTTTTTTTTTTTTTTTTTTGACATGGAGTCTCGCTCTGTCACCCAGGCTGGAGTGCAGTGGCGCCATCTCGGCTCACTGCAAGCTCCACTGCCTGGGTTCATGCCATTCTCCTGCCTCAGCCTCCTGAGTAGCTGGGACTACAGGTGCACACACCTGGCTAATTTTTTTGTATTTTTAGTAGAGATACGGTTTCACCATGTTAGGAAAGATGGTCTCAATCTCCTGACCTTGTGATCTGCCCGCCTCATCCTCCCAAAGTGCTGGGATTCCAGGCTTGAGCCACCATGCCCAGCTGGGTCTTATAACTTTAATTATTCAGTCACTCTGTCTTTTCAATGGAATATTCAGTTCATTTACATTCAGTGTTATTACTGATAAGTAAGGACTTACTCCAGCCATTTTGTTATTTGTTTTCTGGTTGCTTTGTGGTCTTTTCTTCTTTCTTTTCTTCCTTCCTGTCTTCCTTTCAGAGAAAGTGATTTTCTCTTGTGGTATGTTCCCATTTCTTACTTTTTATTTTCTCTGTATCTGTTGTAGGTTATTTTGATTTGAGATTTCCATGAGGTGTGCAAACAATATCTTACAACCCATTAGTTTAAGCTGATGACAACTTAGCATTGATTGCATAAACAAACAAGCAGAGAAAACTAATAAAAGTTTTATAGTTTAAATTTGTTCCCCTGCTTTTTAACTTTTTTTCTATTTATACCTTATCATACTCTCTATATCTTGAAAATTTGTTGTAGTCATTATTTTTATCGGTTCACCTTTCAGTCTTTCTACTCAAAATATATGAGTAGTTCACAAACCACAATTACGGAGTTATCATATTCTGTGTTTTTCTGTGTACTTGCTCTTACCAGGGAGTACTGTACTTTCTGATGAGTTGTAATTGCTTATTAACATCCTGTGCTTTCAGATTGAAGAGATTCCTTTAGCATTTCTTGTAGGACAGTTCTGGTTTTGATAAAATCCCTCAGCTTTTGTTTGTCTAGAAAAATATTTATTTTTTTCTTTATGTTTGAAGGATATTTTTGCCAGATACGCTATTCTAGGATAAAGGGTTTTTTTTTCATTTTGTTTTGTTTTGTTTTTTCCTTCAGCACTTTAAACATGTCATGCCACTCTCTCCTGGCCTGTAAGGTTTCTGCTGAGAAGTCTACTGTCAGACATATTGGAGCTCCATTTGGTATTATTTGTTTATTTTCTCTTGCTGCTTTTAGGATTCTTTCTTTGTCCTTGACTTTTGAGAGTTCATTAAATGTCTTGAGGTAGTCTTATCTGGATTAAATCCACTTGGTGTTCTACAACCTTCTTGTACATTAGAAGGTTCTTTTTCTTGTACAAAGAAAGAGTATTAATATCTTTCTTTAGGTTTGTAAATTTCTCTGTTATTATCTCTTTGAATAAACTTCTATCCCATCTGTCTCTCTACCTCTCTTTAAGGCGAATACCCTTTAGATTTGTCCTTTTGAGGCTGTTTTCTGTATCTTGTAGGTATCCTTTATTATTTTTTGGTTTTGTCTCCTCTGACTGTGTATATTCAAATATTCTGTCTTCAAATTCACTGATTCTTTCCTCTGCTTCATCAGTTCTGATGTTAAGACTCTGATGCATTATTCTTTATTAAGTCAATTGCACCTTTCAACTCCATAATTTCTGTTTGATTTTTTTTCAATTATTTCAATCTCTTGTTAAACTTTTCCAATAGGATTCTGATTTCTTTCTAACTGTGTTATCTTGAATTTTTTTGAGTTTCCTCAAAATAGCTATTTTGAATTCTTTTTCTGAACAGTCACATATCTCTGTCTTTCCTGGACTAGTCACTGGTGTTTTATTTAGTTTTTTTTTTTTTTTTTTTTTGTCAGGTCTTGTTTTCCTGGATGGTCTTGACGTTAGCAAACGTTCATTGGTGCCTGGGCCTTGAGAAGTTAGGTATTTATTGTAGTCTTTCCACTCTCGGCTTGTTTGTACACAACTTTATTGGGAAGGATTTCCCCGTAATTGAAGGGACTTGGGTGTTGTGATCTAAGATTTTGGTCACTGCAGCCATATCCGCACTAGGGGGCACCCCAAGTCCAGTTACACTGTGGCTCTTGCAGACTCAGAAGTACTGCTATGGTGGTCTTAGATAAGATATGGAAGAATTATCTGGATTACGAGTCAGAGACTCTTGTTCTCTTCCCTTACTTTCTCCCCCAAATGGAGTCTCTTTCCCTATGTTGAGCTGCCTGAAGGTGGGGAAGGGGTGACACAAGATCCCTTGTGACCACTACCACTATGACTGCACTGTGTCAAACCTGCAGCCAGCACAGCACTGCATGTCCCCCATGCCCTGTTGTAACCACTACCTGGCTACCATCTATATTCACTCAAGGCCCTGGGGCTCTATAATCAGCAGGTGGTGAAGCCAGCCAGCCTTTGCGTCCTTCCCTTCAGGCTTCAAGTTCCCTTCAATTCCAGGTTCATCCAGAGATGCAGTCCAGGAGCCAGGGCTTGAAAGAAGAAAACTTAGGCATCTACTTTGTGCTCTATTCTACTGTGGCCTAGCTGGCACGCAAGTGGCAAGGCAAAGGTGCTTCCCACTGTTCCCTTCCTCCCCTTTCCACAAGCAGAGGCGTCTTCCCTTATGACCACCCCTACCTCACCCCATAGCAAATACTGACTGGATGCCGCTGATGCTCATTCAAGGTCCAACGGCTCTTTAGTTAGATTCTGGTGAATGCTGCCAGGCTTGGGATTCTTACTTCAGGGAAATGGACTTCCCTCTGGCCCAGGGCAGGTCCAGCAATGCCATCTAAGAACCACGACCTTAAATTCATGACCCCAAGAAACTACTTTGTGCTCTACCCGACTGTGTCTGAACTGGTACCTAAGCTGCAAAATAAAGTCAACTTTATGCTTCCCTCTCCTTTTCTCAAGCGAAAGGAGTCCATCCTTATAGCCATCACAGTCAGGAATGTGCTTCATCACACTTGAAACCAGTATGTTTATGAGTCTCACCCAAGACCCACAGCAAGAACTGCCTAGGTACCCACACTGATTATTAAGGACCCAAAGATTCATTAGTCAACAGATAATGAATCCTGCCAAAACTAGGTCCTTCCTTTCAAGACAGCAGGTGCCTTTCTGGCCCATGGGGTATCTAGAAATGTTGTAAAGGAGTTGGACCTCTGGACTCTGTCTGGTACCCTATTCTACTATGGCTGAGCTGGTATCCCACTTGCAAGACAAAGTCCTCTTTACGCTCCTCTCTCCTTTTCTCAAGTGGAGTGAAGAAGTGTCTCCCAGTGCTATGGCTGTGCTGCCTGTGGCTGGGGAAAGGGTGACTGTCACAGCTGGTGTCTCATTAGGTCGTGTGTTCTTCCAAGTCCACTGGCTCTGAGATCAGCACAGCACCAGGACTTGCCCAGGAATTGTAGTCCTTGTGGCTTATACTACCTTTTAAGTTTATTTGGAACTCCAGAGCTGTTTGATCTGTGGTGCTGAGGCTTCCTGGAACTTAGGTTCTGAATGCTGGAATGGGCAATTCCCATCTGGGTAGGGATGGTCTGAATGCTCCCTCCTGGCCACCATCTGAGTTCTGCCCAGTGTTTCTTGCTGTTATGACAGAGCAGCAGCACTGAGTTCCAGTGCAAGGTCCCATGATCACTGTGGTCTCCCTCCCCAAAGTGCAGATTCTCTCTCCAGACCACACAGCCTCTGCTGGTGGCGGGGAGGAATGGTGTCAGCAATTTATGACTGTGTTTCCCACCCACTTCAGTGCAGCTTTCAGTGATATGAAGTGAAAACCAAGTACTGTGATCACTCACCCAATGTTTTATTCTCATGAAAGTGTTTTTGTGTGTGGTTGCTCAATTTGGTGTTTCTAAGGGGCAGACAATCAGTGAAAGCATCTATTTAACCATTTGGCGCCACCTCCTCTCCCCTTCCTGGTTTTAATACACTTCTCAAGCTAACTAAATGAAAGGTTCTCAGCAAAAGCAGTACTTTGCTCCTGGGGGGTATTGTGGAAATTTGTGGTTTTTGGTTGTCACAATGATTAGGGAAGCACCACTTAATGGGAGAATGCTAAAGGTGCTAAATAATGAATAGCACATCATAGTACTTAAAATAAACAAATAGATTAAAAAGTTTCTTTATCACACACTAACACCTATACACAACCTTAAAACATCTCACTGAGCTTTAATATATATGAAAAACCTGCTCGGAATTTTGGCCACTTACAATGTATCTTTGTTTAACATATAACACAAAGATTTTCTACATGACTTTAATTAATAGTAAATTTTCTAGGAATAGGAACTCTTTCCAACTTGAAGGAAGATTTTTTGTATTTTGTTTGAAAATTTATTAGATATTATTCAATGTGTTGGAAAACCACATTACAAACCACACCACCAATCTATATTTGAGTCACTAATGAAATGTTTTCTCTCTCACTTTGCCTTCATAGCCATCATATTCTGTTAATTTTGTATATCATAAGAATCTAACTGCTTTATTTTCTCTTCTTGTGTTGTCATGGCTGAACACTAACACACACACATATCATTTTGTAATAAATAATTGCTTCTATATTTTTCTATTTTATTATTCTTTACAATTTTAAAAATTATGCATGCATATTCATTATATTGTCCTTAAGTTTTATTTTAGGAAAGTAAAGCACTACAAAATATTTGTTATATGAGCAGGACATTGGGCCTAATAAGGTCGAGAGCCACTAGATACAATGGCAATGGCAAGATTGAACCTCCTTGGAGCTTCTGAGGTCAACATTTTGCCTTCACAGGTATGGCTTTTCTAACACGGGGATAACCTGGAAAGCTTGTGTTGCATGTGGTGGCTAAGGAGAATAGCAATATAAGGAGTGATTATTGTTAGTCCTGGTAGATTCTATAGGGAATGTGAATATAAATACAAATTATAAACTTACAGGGTTGATCTTTCAGCAAGTTTGCAATGGGGGTCTGGTAGTATTGGGAAAAGATAGAGACTATTGACAGGAGCACCACAAGCTCTCTGGGTTTCGTATACAGACCTTTTAAGGGCAGTAAGGAGGTAGAGAAAAAGGGCTACAAAAATTATATCTAATGTCTCTTCTGTTGTTTTGCTCATGCTTTATACTTTTCAGACTTTCCTATTACTGTCTGCTTATTGTTCTTTATTATCCATCTAGCTAGCTAGCTAGATGATTTTGCTGTTACCTTTTCCAGCAATAGTCTCAATACAAAATATTTTTTAAACTGACATATCCACTTTTTCAGCTATTTCCGTGTTACATGACTGGAACCATGTTTTGAAGGCAAGTCTTAAAAAGTCTTTTAAAAATAGCATGTAGGTGTATACTTTTACAGTCTCTACATATCAAAGGTATCTGTTTTCTTTACTTATAAAAGACAACTTTGTAGATATAAAATTCTTAAGATACAAATTTAAAAATACAAACATTAAGATGTATTTACATGCATCTCCATTGACTTAAGATATGTATTTGGGGAAAAGATATGTGTTTGATGGATAATTCTGATTTTATTTAACCTTAGAATTTAACGTTTTGTATAAGATGGGCCAGGATGCTTTTGATGAGATTGTCTCGAATGTTCTCAATATTTTTTATATATTTTTGCTTCAGAAAAATGTATTTGAATTATCTTTTATTGTTCTTTTCCTGTTGCTCAAAAAGTCTTCTTTAAACCAATCTATAATGCTTAAGTTGAATTTTCATTTTCTGTTTTTCTCATATCTTATGTTTTCCCTCTTTTTTTTTTTTTTTTTTTTTTTTTTTTTTTTTTTTTAGACAGAGTCTCACTCTGTCACCAAGGCTGGAGTGCAGTGGCAACATCTTAGTTCACTGCAACTTCCACCTCCTGGGTTCAAGTGATTTTAATGCCTCAGTCTCCTGAGTAACTGAGGTTACAGATGTGCACAACCACACCTGAGTAATTTTTGTATTTTTAGTAGAAATGGGGTTTCACCATGTTGGCCAGGCTGATCTTGAACTCCTGGCCTCATGTGATCCGCTGCCTGGGCCTCCCAAAATGCTGGGATTACAGGCGTGAGCCACTGTATCCAGCCAGATCATAAATTTTATCATTTGAACTTTTCTTCTGCATTCTGGAACAGCTCCTCAGATCTCATCCTGTTACTCTCCATGTCAATTTTAATGTGTATGTCTCTGATACAGATTTTAAAATTCTGTCATTATGGTTTCGTTTTCCTTGTCGTTCTTCTTTATTTTTTCTTTATTGTTATTCTTCTTTATTTCCCTTGCATAACTTTATTTCTCATGTTCTTTTCCATTTTTATCAGCCTTGAGAATTTCTGCCACTATTTAATAAAAAGCTTCATTGTTTTTCATTGGTAACAATCAACAACTTTTCCAAGTTTTCTTTTGAATCCTAAGATAATTATTTCCTGAGGATTGCATTTTATCTGATGTTTGATGATATTTTAACTTCTTTGTTTGGGAGCATTTTGCTTTGCTGTTTATCTTTTTCTGTTGTGTCTTCAGATTTTTCTTACTGCCAAGGTGGTACTCTCCGGATCCCTCTTTTAGATATAAAAAGGCATACATGTAAATAGTTTCTATTTTAATTCCTAATGTCTGGAAAGCTTTCATTTACTACTTGAAATCATTTTCTACACGTTTCCTAGTGCTGTGACACCACGAAAAATACAATAGATGAAAGTCTTATTTCCTCAAAACTCACCACTTACAGAGCAACCTCTTGGGTGGCAGGCAGTACGCCACTTCAATTACAACATACTTCTTGCACACTCGTTTTCTGGAAAGAGAGAGAGATGCACAGATGATGAACAGCCCTCTAACTACCCACAAAAACCTTCATCATGCAATAGAAGCAAGGCTGCCAAGTTTTCTATTTTGAACAGTCCTTTTTTCTTTTTCTTATTTCAGAGTCAGACAGTGGCCCAGAGATGATGAAAAGTACATTTATATGGCCAGGTTTTCTCTATTCTAGATATAAAATATGAATGGCCCACCGAGTGGATATTTCATTTCTATACAATCAACCAGAATTAGTAAAATTCTACCACATTTTGACAATAACTTTAACGTCACTCAATGTTATATCACTCAATTTGTCAATGAAATTTTCAATGTAGTAAATTTGCATTTTTTGTTTTTATAGGAAAAGTGTTAAAGCAGTGAATACAGGATATTATTGCACAAATGCCAGCAGTCATGAGGGTCTGGGTATAGGCTGTGGCTGTATACCTTTTGTTGTTGAAGATGGGAGATAGTGATTTAGATTTTCACATGTAAACTTTGAGGTCTTCTGAGAACCAGCTAAAAGATTAAGCAGTTTGATCTATGTGACTATACCAGAGGAAATGCTGACATTGGAGTTGTGGAATTAGAAATTTTGGTGTGTATGTGACCTTTAAATCTCTAGGGCTAAGTACGAAAAGCCCATGATATACAAATCTTTAATTTATCAAGAAGAAATTGGAAACAGAAGCAAGAATAAGTTGTACGAAATAATCTAAGATAAAAAGGTATCTTCAGAAAGAACATATTTTCAACAAAGAACTGAAGAGAGGTTAAACAGGATGCACCCAAGAGGGCTGACCTTTTCAAAATCTCAGTAATGTTTTAGAGATGAGTATAAGAGGAGAGGTGGATTCTAAGCCCATAAATCCATAATGCAGTGAACTGATGAGTGAACGAAAAGTGAGGCCATGACTGTTAAATACAATTGCAAAAAATATGTCTTTGATGGAGGAGGATGAATAGGGTAGAAATTTGCAGGGGCAGGATTGTCAAGAGGCTTTTTTAAAAACATAAAAATATCCTCACAGTTCATAAAATTGAATTCACCCAAAAGAAGATTGAAAAGTAAAAGAATTGAGTCTATTGTTCTTAAAGTCTGTTTTTCCTAATAAAGGAAACAAAGCCTTTGGCAGAATTAATTTGTTGTATTGCAGTGTTTCTGTTATTTAACAATTTAAGTTAAGAGATGCATAGCTGTGGAAATGTATAGTTGGCAAAACAGTGAAGTGGTTTGGAGCATGGACTCAGGAGTTAGAGGGCCTGCATCTGCATCCTGGCTCGGCCACACACTAGCTGTGTGCACACATCTTTCCACCACAAAACTCTGCTAAGCTATCTGCATTTGAAGGTACATACATTGCATTTCTTCCTGTGGCAATGCATGAACTCTTCTTCCTGCATGATCATCTGCCCCTCACCTTCTTCTCTTTACTGGATTATTCATATCAGTGGGCAAACATGTTATAAAATCTCCCGTCTACTGAACATAACAAAATGTGACCCCTGTCACAGCACCATTTTTCTGCTTTCTTATGCAAAAATCCTCAGAGTGTTGTCTGTTCCTACTACTAACATTTCTGTCTCCTGTGTTCTCTCATGAACTTAGCCCTACATGGCTTTGCCTCCACCTCTCTACCCAAATTGATTTTCATCTTTTTATTTGTGAAAAAATATAAGGACTCAAACAGAGTAAATTACTCTTTTAAGAGAGGAAGATTCTCTGGGTTAGCAAAATGTATTTATTGCTTTAAAAAATACATATAGGGCCAGGCGCAGTGGCTCATGCCTGTAATCCCAGCAGTTTGGGACGCCAAGGCGGGCAGATCACCTGAGGTCAGGACCAGCCTGGCCAACATAGCGAAACCCCGGCACTACTAAAAATACAAAAATTAGCTGGGCATGGTGGTGCACGTGTGTAATCCCAGTTACTTGGGAGACTGAGGCAGGAGAATGGCTTGAACCCAGGACGTGGAGGTTGCAGTGAGCTGAGATCACACCACCGTACTCGAGCCTGAGCGAAAGAGTCAGATTCCATCTCAAACAACAAAAACAAACAAAAAATATAAATTAAAAGCAATAGAACCTTGCTCACAAGAATGCAAAATAATATGGCTGTCTTGGAAAACAATTTGGCACTTTCTTATAAAATTATACATATATTTGCCATGTGGCCCAGTAATTGCACTTACAGGTATTAAGAAAAATGAAAACACATGCGGCAGACAGGAGCCACAGTGTCTGTTCCATGAACTTCACCGCTGGAATTCATGCATTTATAGAACTCTCTTTCCTTGAGTGAAGGCAGACCCCATGACTGGCTTCTAACTAATAGAACACAGAAAAGGTGACAGGATGTCAATCACTTGTGATTGCATAACATTATCTAAAGCTCCACCCTATTTCTACCCGACTCATGCTAGAGACTCTCCTTGCTGGCATGATGAAGTAAATCGCCATTTTAGAGAAGCATATTATGTAGCAAGGAACTTCAGGTTCAGCTTCTTGGGATCCAAAGGCAGCCTTTTGTTATTGAACAGCAAGAGGTCAGGGCCCTCTATTTCAAAACTGCAAAGAAATACTGCTACTCCTTGAGTAAGCTTGGAAACAGTACCCAGTTTTGCCTAACACCTTGATTATAGCATAGCAGGGGACCCCCAGCTAAGTCATGCCTGGATTCCTGACCCAGAGAAATTGTGAAATAATAATTGTGTGCTTTTACAACTTACAAATTTGTGGTAATTTGTTATACAGCAATTTAAAATGAATGTAACATATACCACTCCAAAACTGACAAGTAAATATTTATATCAGCATTATTCTTAGAAGTCAAACATAGAAATAGTACAAATATTTTAAATCTAATGAATAGATAAATAAATTGTGGTATATCCATTCAGTGGAACACTACCCAACAAAAAAACAGAAACAGACTACTAAAATACAGAACAACATGGAGAATCTCCATGATATCATGCTCATCATAAGAAGCCAGACATAAAGGAGTACCTGAGGTATGAGTTTGTTTGTGTGTAATTCCAGAGAAGGCCAAAATATAGTGACAGAATGAAGATCAGTGATTGACTGAGGCTAGGGGTGAAGGTAGGGAATTGACTGCAAAAGGGAACAGTAGAATGTTTGAGGGTTGATGAAAATATTCTGTATCAGCACTGTCCAATAGAACATTTTGTGTACATATTCCATAATCTTCTCTGTCCTATCTGGAAACCACTAGTCACATAATGGCTATTGAGCATTTGACATGTAACTAGTTAAAATAAGGAAATGAATTTTTAATTTTAACTAGTTTTAATTAACTTTCTATATGCACATGGGACAATATGGTGCTGTATCATTTGATTGTGTGTGGTTACGTAACTGCACACACTTGCCAAAACTCATTGAACTACATACTGAAAATGAGTGAATCTTGTTGTATGCAAATTATACTTCAATTAAGCTGTTTAAAAAATAACAATGGAAACAACAGAAATATTTAGTAGTTATAATAATTACATCAGCTTCCTCTTTTCCCTTTGCCTAACCTCTTTGCTTCTGTATTCATTTCCTAGGGCTGTCATAGTGAAAAATGACAAACCTGGGGTCTTAAAACAACAGAAACTTTTTCTTTTATAGTTCAGGAGGCTAGAAGTCTGAACTTAAATTGTCAACAGAGCAGTGCCTTCTGGAACCTCTGTTCCAGAGGGAGAATACGCTCCCTGCCTCTCTTTGGCTTCCATTGTTGCCGGTAATCCTTGGGGTTCTTTTGACAGTAGCTTCGTCACTCTGATCTCTGCCTCCTTCTTCATGCAGAGATTATCAAAGATAATCACTGATAATAGAACAAACTGAATTCATGTGTCACCTAACAGAATGCAGCAAGAGCAAAACTGCACTTTTCTGTGATTCTCCTGCCAAAGATACAAAACCTGAATATAATTATGTGAAAACATCAGACAAAGCCCCAAATAACTGGCTTATAATTTTGTTGAATGTTGATGTCATGAAGTCAAGAAAAGACAGGAACTCTTTGATATTCAAAGAAACTAAAAATACAAAAAAAGAAATGTGTTACGTGAAACTGAGTTTGATCTTTTGTTATGTTAAAAAACATTATTTTAACATCTGATAAAATTGTAATGGGTCCTGAAGATTAGGTGATAGTAATATAATAATGTTAACTTCATGATTCTGAAGGTTTTATTGTGGTTATAGTGGGCAAATGTTCTTTCGAGAGGAAATACACACTAAAGAATACAGGAGTGATGAGGCATCGTATCAGCAAAATACTCTTAAATGATTCAGGAAGAAAAAAGTTATTTGTACCGTACTTGCAAATTTTGTATTCAAGATTGTTTCAAAATAAACCAAATTTTGATTATTTCATAACTTACTTTATTATTTGCAAGTTGTACTTACAATTTTTGTGTTCAAGACTATTTCAAAAGAAACCAAATAAGTTATGAATATAAGATAGGCCATATATTGTTTGTGTGTTGAATAATACCATAAAATACATGGGAAAACTGCTAGAAATATATAAGTTTAAAATACTGTATTTTTTAAAAATTATTATTATACTTTAAGTTCTAGGGTACATGTGCATAATGTACAGGTTTGTTACATATGTATACTTGTGCCATGTTGGTGTGCTGCACCCATCAACTCGTCAGCACCCATCAACTCGTCATTTACATCAGGTATAACTCCCAATGCAATCCCTCCCCCCTCCCCCTCCCATGATAGGCCCCGGTGTGTGATGTTCCCCTTCCCGAGTCCAAGTGATCTCATTGTTCAGTTCCCACCTATGAGTGAGAACATGCAGTGTTTGGTTTTCTGTTCTTGCGATAGTTTGCTAAGAATGATGGTTTCCAGCTGCATCCATGTCCCTGCAAAGGACACAAACTCATCCTTTTTTATGGCTGCATAGTATTCCATGGTGTATATGTGCCACATTTTCTTAATCCAGTCTGTCACTGATGGACATTTGGGTTGATTCCAAGTCTTTGCTATTGTGAATAGTGCCGCAATAAACATACGTGTGCATGTGTCTTTATAGCAGCATGATTTATAAAAAATATTGTATTTTTTAAACAAATGAGAGCTCTATCAGACTTTAACAAAAAAGACCAAAATATAAAGACATAAAGATGTATATTATTAAGCAGGAGTAGTAATACTATATTAAGTCATGTAAGTAATAAAAAATAAGATTTTGTAAGAATTAACAAAATATTATAAAAATTATTCATATATTACTTTGCATAAAAATTCCAGATGAATCCCAAAATGATGACATTATAGCAGCCACATTCTTTCAAGCAATGCAATGCAACTAGAAATAATTTAAAGATATTTTGAAAAACATAAAAGGTGACAAATATTTCAAGGTTGAAAAGAAATGCTAAATTAAAATGTGATGAATCACATTAGAACTGTAATTATAGTGTATGTAGTAAATAATAACAGTGAGAATATGAAATATCAAAAGGTATAATAAATAGCCAAAATATACTTAGGTCAAATTCATGGTCAAACACTTACTTTCTTCAATGTAAATCTAATAAATGAGTTAAGCTTTCAACACTAGAAGCACAATAATAACAATAAAAATCTCTTAGGAAAACAATAAGTAAATCAGGTAGAGATGAAGATAGAAACTAATTAAAAACATATAATGACTAATAATGAGTATATACAAGAAATGTCCTTGAAAAATAAAGTAGTAATTTATCAAATTTAACAAAGAAAAAAAGGACCAAAATTAGGAATTAAACAATGGATAGAACAAGATTTAGAGAATATGGGACCCAGATAAAGGGTTTTCATGTTTTAAAGTATTCGTTTTGAAAATATTAAATTGCTGATTTGCTGGTTCAAGATTTTAAAATTTGAATAGATGGAGAACAATATAAGCATGTTAAAAGTTATCAATAAATTCACTAAAAAAAAACTAAGCACAGTTGGATACATAAGAAAAGTTTTTAACATTTTTAAGAGACAATTTATTGATATAAAAAGTTAATTGGAACTAAAAAATGGAACATAAAAAATAGAAAGAAATATTTTTTCAGTATGTTGTTATAAATTCAAATATCAAATCTATACAAAAATTACATACACACAAATAACATATTAATAAGCATACTTACATATGATTTAAAATAATAAACCACAAATAAAAATCATCGAAATAAAGGAAGAACACTTCAATATTTTATATTACAACTATAACATGAATAGGTTAGAAAAGATAATATCAAAAGTTATTATAATACTATTTGATAATATTTGAGAAAAAGCTTGTTACCCACTTTTGATATTTTCATTCATTTGAAGAGAATTTAGTTAATATGATATTTGGATTCTCTTATTTTCATTCCCTCCAGCTAAGGAAAGGATGAGGAGTTTTTCTGGTGAATCTGGGAAGAATAACGTTGGTGTGCCTAGCTCAAATCTGGCTTACATCTTCTTGAGACTGGGCCTGTTTGAATGCAGAATTGTTCAGAAAATTCTTGCCAATGCAATAATCCGAGAGTGAGAAAGAAGGTAAAAGTATTAGAGAAGAGCACAATATTACTCTCACTGTCAAAGAATTTCTCCTAATATTCATGGTACACTTACATTTTTATATTATATGTTATGTAAGTACAAATACATTAATTTATATACTTACTATGATATGTAAGAAAACTTACCAAAAATAAAAACAACCAAAAGAAAAGCACCTTCCACCAGCAAGAATAGTAAAAAATAGGATACAGATGCTGTAAAATCAACAACTTCAATATGGAGAATTCATAAATATTCAGAATATGAAAAGAAAAATTTCATGCACACTAGAAACAAACTTCATAAAGCAGCTAGAAAATAGAATAACAAGAAATACTTGAGATCACATAAAGAAAATCACAAAAAATTATTATGAAAGACTAAATTTGATTTTTAACGGAAAGATTGAATACCAGAAATATGCTGTTTCCATAATGAATTTTAAGTTTAATAAAAATCTCAATGCATTTTTGAAAAATGAAACAACATAGTCATAAAGCTTTCTACTGGGAAAATTTATAGGTGGGAACAGTGAAGAAAAAGAAGTTATTGTAAAAAAAAAAAAAAAAAAAAAATTCCTATCAGTGAATGGTAAGGAAAAGAGTGTCCTGGTAACAGACCACCAGGAACCAAAGGGAAAGCCAGTGAGCCAGAAAAGAAAACCCAAAACACAGATCCCAGTAGACAAAACAGATCTCAGCATGTGTTGACAAAGCACAGCCAGCTATGGGGGAAAGGAGAAATGGCTGAACAACAATATTGGAACTTGACTATTTTGAAGAAAAAAAAGTATACTATATATCACCTTCTCCCTGACCATAAAATAAACCTCAAATGAATTTCATTTCTAAATGAAACCATAAAAGTCAAATTAACTCTTAGTTGAATATAGCTAGTTAGATAAAAATGGCCAGGGAAACCAACAGAATAAATATAAATACTCCATGAAGATGTGGGAAACAGAAACTCAACCAGCTAGGAATCAAACATTTGCAAATTACAACAAACACTATTTTTGCACATCAAATTCACAAAGATATTTTGAATAAGATATATAAAAATAAAAGCTGAAGTTATAAATAGATACAATCCTTCAGGAAAATAGTTTTTGAATGTATACCAAGACCCTCAAAGAGTTTGTATTTTTGAGCCAGAAATTCTGTACACAAGATGAATTCAGTTATTTATTTAAATGAAGTTCACAATACTATCTATAAGAACATTTTAAAAAATGAAAATGACCTAAATATCCTGTAATGAAGTATAGTTCAATTATGATATGTCCAAAAATGGAATTCTATGCTGTTATAAAAAATTATGTTTGAAAAACACATAATGATATAGGAAAAATATATGCAGGGAAGCAGAAACTCAGTTTAGTAAAAGACTATTTTATGTATTCATTTCCTCTCTATTAAAAATATTATAATTATTTAATTAAAGTGATTAAAGCCATCCTACATTGTTATGCAAATATCAACAGGTTTAGGCTCAGGTAAAAGTCAGGCAAAATGTCAAAAATACAAATTATCATCGGAGTTTGAGGAAACCACCATTTAAAAAGTTTTAAATTTTAAATGAAACATATAAAAGACAGAAAAATTGTAAAATATTCCATAATCAAGGAATGTCACAGATTTATCAATGACCCACACTTAGGCCAGGGTTTAAATAATACTGTCTGGTAGACCCAGGCATGAGAACCCTTATACGTTATGGTTTCAATAGTCACAGTATCGCGCAGTGAATTTGCCAGGCTCACTCCATTGCCTATACTGCTTCCCCATGGGCACTAGCTCTGTCACCCAGATACCTCTAGTGATTCTGTGCTTCCCTTTCTTGAGGAACAGTTCTTTTATGGTGCCACTTTTTCCCCCATGCTTCATTTGAGGATACAAGTTCAAGGAAGAGCTACATCTGAGTGCCTGGGGATCTTGGTTTCTTTCATGGGGTCAGACATGTCTGTAAATGTTACTCACACACTAGAATCACACGAGTCTTTCCTATGGTTGACTGAATTCATCCTTCCTAAAAATTACAGACCTTATCCCTCCAATAACATTTTAGAGATGAAGCACAACCACATCTATTGATGATGCTTTATACCTGGAAAAAAATAAGCAAAAGCAATAATCTTTTCCACCTGTCCAACATAATTTTTATACACAGAAATAACCATATTGTGTTCACAGAAAATGTGATCATCATAGTTTTTTTTAAAGTTTTTGGTTTGAAATAATTCCAAATTTACAATGATAGTAGTTTGCAAGAAGAGTATGAATTTTTTCTTCCTGCGTCTTTCACAGTAATTTGCCAACATCATGCCCAATCAACTCTGGCTACCTTTGTGCAGTTTTCCTCTGAGTGAGGACATGCATCTATCTAAGCCCAGGGCAGCCATCAAAATAAAGTGATTAACATTAAAACAGCAAATTTTCATTTTTACAATTTCTTCTATATCTATGAGTTGGCATCATACGATAAAAAAGAGCTGTTTCTTCGCAACTATTGAATTATTTACAACACTACAGACTCGTGGATTCCTGTGCTAGTCGATGGATTATAAAAATTTACAGCTATTTATTTGAATGCTCAAATTTTCCCCAGTGTGGCCAGTGGTGATCCCTTCAAGCTGGTTTTGTGTTCTTTTAACATATCTCCATCATTCCTAGTTCACTGTGTCACTTCCCAACACAACACATTCTGGGCATTTTGTATTTTCCGCACCACTACCCTGAAGCTAGCCATTTCTCCAAGAAGCTCTGATTTCTCTTAGTGGAGAATGATCTTTAGAAGCCAAGATCTGGCGCTACATCTGTTCATTGTGATTGAAATGTCAATGCTACCAGGCCCTTTTAGTGAGCCACGCTAGAAAACACACACACACACACACACCCCTCTATGATTTTCCTCATTTATCTGTACATATTAAAATTATATGTTCCCTCTGATGCTTCCAATTCCGATAAAGCACAGCAAGCTTATTGTATTTTTCATCTTTCCATATTTATAACTTTTTCTCTGTCAGTGAAAAACCTAACTCCCACTAAACACATGTACCAATTTTATCAACATCACTTATGTAACCAATCTTTTGACCTCACTAGGCTACAATCCAAGATGACCACTTTCCTCACTTGGGCTTCAACCCCTGGCACTTTCCTTGTTCGAGCTCCAAACTCTGACAGGAGAGCCACCCACCGTACCTGGAAATCTACCTTCTTTGGCCTCATCAGCTGGCTTTTAGACTAAATTATTCAGAAAGAAATGAGTAAAACAGAGGAATAATGAGAAAAAGAAGGCAAGCATATAGGCAGGAAGCCCAGGCAATGTGCTGTGAACATGGGCTTCAAGTTCAAAAATTAAAATGCAAAGAATGTATCTATCTTTAAGAAATTGTACTATTAAGAGTAAAAAGCATTCTTAATAAATCAAACAATTAAAATGCCAGGGCTCACCAAATTTTGACACCATTTGATAATATGTATTTGATCTTAGTTGTATAGCCTATTGCCTTTATAATTTATAACAATAAGTATCTGCAATAACGCTTTACATTTTTTATGTTTGACATTTTTGTTAAAGTGGCTTAAATACGTGGATAATCAGCCACAGATAAGTTAGAGATACATTTATATTAAACAAACGAGAGGATTTGCATGTGATAACTACTTCCAGCATTCTCTTAGTTTTCTCTTAGTAAATCATCCCTGTACTGTGCAAGAAATTTTTTGATTGACCTTGCCTAGCTCTGAACTCACTATAAATAAATTATTGAGTCTTTCCATCTCTGTAAAGCACCAAAGAGCTCCTGGGTAAGATGCATTTTTAAAATTAAAAAAAATCAATTTCTTTTTTAGACAGATTACTAATAGCTTTCATCCATCCATTTAGGGTGTACACATCTCTACCAACAAAGGAAGTGAGAGGAAAATTGACAGAATGGTGCCAGGTCACTGCATATTTTTATGCTCAACTTGAATTAGCAATTTCAAAAACTACATTTCCTTCTCTTTTTCCTTCTTTGTTATGTATGCTACAAATACATAGTTGCAACACACATATTCCTGTGAGATAACTCCAGAGATTTTTAGAAAGACAGCTTAGAAAGTGCTTTCTAAATTAATAAGACAAAATCTCAGCTGATTTTCTGTTTTAATAATTTCCCTAAGCTTAGGAATTCCCTAAGAATTCTTCAAGAATCTTTGGCTTCCAAATAATCAGCATTATCACTTGGTAATGCTGATCACAAATAATCAGCATATCAACCTTATTACCAAATTTCTGATAGCTTAGGAACTTACTACTGTTTAGATAAATGCACTATAAACTTACAGGCATCTATCAGTGCTTCATCTCTAAATACAATTTTAGCCTATTTCTTCTTTAAAACAGGTTTTAAAATAATGTTAGAGAAAAGTCAATATATTTTTTTCTTGTGTAGTAACAGTGCAATGAACTGAATACTTATGTCCTCCCAAAATTCATATGCTGAAATCCTAACCTCCAAGGTGATAGTATTAGGAGGTGGAGACTTTGGGAGGAGATTAACTCAACAGGGTGGAACTCTCATGAATGAGATTAGTGCCCATATAGAAGAGGCACCAGAAAAATTCCTAGCTCCTCTCACTATGTGAGTAGAGAGTGGAAAGTTTCTACCTATGAACCAGAAATTTGGCCTTCAGCTGACACTCTCTGCTGGTCCCTTGATCTCTGACTTAGCCTCTAGAACTGTGAGAAATAAATTTCTCTTGTTTATAAGGCACCCAGTTTATCATATTTAGTTATAGCAGCCTGAATGAACTAAAACACACACCAATACTTTTATCTTCTTGTATGTGAAAGCTACGGTGGCTCTTATCTGTAATCCCAGTACTTTGGAAGGGCGAGGTGGGCAGATCACCATTGAAGACCAACCTGACCAACATGGAGGAATCCCGTCTCTATTAGCCGAGAGCGGTGGTGCATGCCTGTAATTCCAGCTACTCGGGAGGCTGAGGCAGGAGAATAGTTTGAACCCAGGAGGTAGAGGTTGCAGTGAGCTGAGATCATGCCATTTTACTCCAGCCTGGGCAACAAGAGTGAAACTCCGTCTCAGAAAAAAAAAAAAAAAAAAAAAAAAAAATCCTGAACTCTAACCACAAACTCCTCTGGTTTCGATGTTTCAGCACTTCACTCAGGCTACTTTGATTTTTGACCATACACAAATCTTAAATCCCTTGGTCCTTCCCTTGGTATACCTCTTGTCTTACTTTCCTCCCTACCCTGTTTAGACTCCATAATTGATCATATAAAGTAAGAATATTCCCTATCTCCCTTGCCCATTTGCTCCATATACCGCAAAGAACTCCGCGTTTCCCTACCCTGATCTGCTTAAGTGCTGCAGGTAAAAGATCACACAACCTTCAGATTGGTGCAAATACCAATGCGTGTTTTCCAACTTCCTTTGGTTTCTCAACACCTGTGTTTCATTTTATCTTATTTCTATTATATCATCTCCTGTCTTGCTAAAATATTACAAAACTCTGAGGCTGCAGTTATCAACATTAGTAAATGTCCTTGCAAATTATTTCACTGAGAAAACAGGAGCCAGATAGAAAACACCCTTAACTCCAAATGGTTTCCATCCTGCATATCTTATGGTTCCTCTTTCACTCCATTTTCCTCTATTCATACCTCATCTCCCTTTCTATGCCCTGATTGCATGTTTCCTGTCTTCAACACTCTGCTCTGGTTCTCACTTATAACACTTTACTACTTATTTGCTCCTGCCCTCTGACTGCAGAGATATTTAACCTCTCTTCTAACAAATAAGAAAACAAGTAATAAAACTACAATAAACTTCCGTGATTAAATCCCCTCTATGGAAAACAGTATGGAGATTCCTTAAACAGCTAAAAGTAGATCTACCATTTGATCCAGCAGTCTAACTATTGGGTATCTACCCAAAGGCTAAGATGTCATTATATGAAAAAGACATTTGCACACGTATATTCATAGCAACACAGTTGACAATTGCAAAGATGTGGAACCAACCTAAGTGCCCATCAACTAATGAATGTATAAGGAAAATGTGTTTATATACACCATAGAATACTACTTAGCCATTGAAAAGGAACAAAATAATGTCTTCTGGAGCCACTTGGATGGCGCTGGAGGCCATTATTCTAAGTAAAGTAACACAGAAGTGGAAAACCAAATACCGCATGTTCTCATTTATAAGTGGAAGTTAAGCTATGAATAAGCAAAGGTACACAGCATCACACAATGGACATTAGAGACTCATAAGGGGGAGGGGAGCTAGAAATTTTTTTAAAAAACTTACACATTAGGTATAATGTATACTACATGAGTGAAGGGTGCACCAAAAATCTCATAATTACAGCAGCACAATTCACCACTATATAATTGATCCATGTAACCAAAAAAAAAAAAAAAAAAAAAAAAAAAAAGAAGTGTACCCAAAAAGCTATTGAAATAAAATTTTTTCAAAAACTGTAAAAAAAAATCCCCATCTGGACATTGATTTCTGTTTATTTTTTTCTCTGATACACTTCTTCTCTTTTTTATTAATACGTAATAGTTGAACATATTTATGAGGCATATGGGATATTTGATTATTACACATACACATACATACAATGCATAATAATCAAATGAGGGTAATTAGGATATCCATCAGCACCTCACAATTGTATCATTTCCTTGTGTAGAAACATTCCAAATCTCCTCTAGCTATTTTGAAATATACAATAAATTAGTGTTAATCACAGTCCCCATGCTATGCTATCAGACACTAGAACTTATTCCTTCTATCAAACTGTATTTTTATAGCCATTAACCAACTCCTCTTCATTTCCTCCTCCTCAGAACTCTTCCCAGCCTCTGGCAACTATCATTCAACTCACTACCTTCATGAGATCAATTTTTTAGCTCCCTAAAATGAGTGAGAACATGCAATGTTTGTTTTTTTGTGCCTGGTTAACTTCACTTAACATAAGGTCCTCTCATTCCATTCTTGTTGCTGACAATGATAGGGTGCCATTCTTTTGTATGACAAAATAATATTTCATTGTGTATAAATACATTTTATTTATTTATTCATCCCTTGATGGACACAGGTTGACTCCATATCTTAGCTTTTGTGAATAGTGCTGCAATAAACATAGTGCTGATATCTCTTCAGTATATTTATTTTTTATATTGTGTATATATATCTAATAGTGGAATTGCTGAATCATATGGCAATTCTATTTTTAGTTTTCTCAGGAATCTCCATACTGTCTTCCACAGTGGCACGCCATATTAGTTCGTTCTCACGCTGTTATGAAGAAATACCTGAGACTGGGTAATTTATACAGAAAAGATGTTTAATTGACTCATAGTTCTGCAGGGCCAGGGAAGTCTCAAGAAACTTACAGTCATGGCAGAAAGGGAAGCAAACATGTCGTTCTTCACATGGCAGTAGCAAGGAGAACTGCAGAGCAAAGCGGGAGGGGAGAAGCCCCTTATAAAACCATCAGCTCCCATGAGAATTCACTCACTATCACAAGAACAGCATAAGGGTAACTGCCCCCATGATTAAATTACCTTCCACTGGGTCCCTTCCGTGACACTTGGGGATTATGGAAACTACAATTCCAGATGAGGTTTGGGTGGGGATACAGCCAAACCATATCATGTACTTATTTACATACCCGCCAACAGTGTACAAGGGATTTCCTTTCTCCACATCTTTGACAGCATTTGTTATTTTCTGCATTTTAAATAACAGCCATTTTAATTAGGATGAGATATCTCATTGTGGTTTTAATTTGCATTTCTGCGATTAGTGATGTTGAGCATTTTTTCCTATACCCTTGGCCATTTATATGTCTTCTTGTGAGAAATATCTATTCAGATTATTTGCCCATATTAATCTCTTGTATGAATAGTTTGTAAATATTTTTTCTATTCTATAAGTTGTCTCTTCACTTTATTGTTTTCTTTGCTGTGCAGAAGCTTTTAACTTGATATAATCTCATTTGTCTATTTTTGCTTTTTTGTCGCCATTGCTTTTGAGGTCTTGCACAAAAAATTTTTGCCCAGGCCAATGTCCTGAAGTACTTTCCTAATGTTTTCTCTAGTAGTTTCACAGTTTCAGGTTTTACATTTAAGGCTTTAATCCATTTTGGTTTGGTTTTCATATATGGTGAAAAATAGGTTATAGTTTCATTCTTCTACATATATAAATATCCAGTTTTCCCACCACTTATTGAAGGATTTGTTTTAGTGCCTTTATAAAAAATAAGTGGGCTATAAATCCACGGATTAATTTCTGGGTCTGTATTCTGTTCCATTGTTCTATGTGCCTGTTTTCATGCCAGTACCATGCTGTTTTGGTTACTACACCTTTGTAGTGTATTTTGAAGTCAGATAGGGTGAAGCCTCCAGCTTTTTTGTTGTTGTTGTTCAGGACTGTGTTGGCTGTCTAGAATCATTTGCTGTTTCATACAAATTTTAGGATTTTTTTCATTTTTGTGAAGAATGTAATTGGTATTTTGATAGAGATTGTTTTGACAACATTAATTCTTCCAATCCATAACCATGAAATATCTTTTTATCTTTTTTTCTTGAAAGAAAACTCTATATTTCTTCACTTCCTATTCACTTCACTGAAGTCTGAGGATCTTCCTTCATTTTATCTACCAAATTATTATGCCAAAAAAGTTATCAATGTCCTGCTTATTTCCAAACCCATTGGACAAGTTGCAGCCTTCATTTGCTGATAAGTTACCAAGAAAGAATACTTCCATCTTTTAATTCATGCTACTTCTGAAGCAAAAATGAATCAGTTATTTCTTTCCCTGGCCTAAAATACATATCAAATAAAGGGAAGGCTTTCTTGTTAAGATTAGGAAAGCTCAATCAAATCTCTATATTCTCTAAAGAAAATTGCTACACTACCTTACTTATTGTCTTACTTTCCATGTCAATTACAATCAGACAAATAAATAGCAGTCTTTCATTATTTTTATTAGTAGCCAAGTGGAAAAGAAAAATGATATATTTGGAGTTTTGCAACAGTGAAGTCTTGCACAGATATTTTACTGAACCTGTTTGCTCATCTACAATATGACAATAATGATGATTTCTACCTCATAGAATTGCTTAAAGGCTAAAATAAAACATTATGGTGGGCAAAAAGCTATTTTTAAATGGTTAAAAGTGCTGGAATTTGTTTGCTATAATTATTCAAGTTCTGGCAGTCTGATATTATATAGAATAATTACTTCTTAATCAAAAAATGAATTTCCTGTGTATAGAAACTCCAAATACAATCATTTGTTGCCCATTCTCCACCAATTTTTTCTCTGGCCTTTAGGGGAAATTGGAAGGCTCATAGCAGCCAGACAAAGTTAGCAAAGAAAAAAGTAAGTTTCAATGAAACATTAGAGGCAAAGTCTGAATGCTTTTGCCTCTACTCTGATCTGGTTCAGTGGAATCAGAAAGATTGCTGTATAAAAATTACAGTTATTACAGTCCTTACTGTTTGCAGAAGAGGAAACCCTGGCCTGAGGAGATAAATTGACCAGTCCCAAAGTTACTTTTATGGCAAATGGTTGATTTCCTATCCTCTAAACTCAGAATCTGAGAGGTTAACAACCAACTTTCATGTACAGAACAGAAAAATAAGAAGTAGACATGCCAGAAGGCACAGATAGTTAATTATTAAGTCAGAATTCCTCATCTATAAAGCAGAAATAGTATTTCTCAAAGAGGAATAAACATATCAAAGGGTTGTTAACATAATTAAATAGAATTCCTTAAATAAAAATACTTGAAGAAATGCCTGGTTCATAGAAGTTGCTCAATTAATGTTCCTTACCTTAATTATAGACAATTGGTGCCAGGGTTATAAATCTAACATCTAATTTACCCTGGCAAAAATAAACTTTATGTGTATTTACTAAGTAAGAAATACTACTTTCCTGTTTTGTGCCCACTGAGCACCAAAATTCAAATAGTATTCAGGAAAGTATCTAAATGTGGCAAATTTATAATAATTATGAGTTCTTTACCCTGGAATTTGATGAAAAGGAATAAATGATTTATTGAAAATAAATGGACCTACAGCATGGGAGTTTTGAAAATAGTTCATAACATAAAAAACACTAATGTATAGTGATCTGAATATTCTGATATCAGCTTTTAATTGTTTTTTACTAAAGAGTAGGTAATACATTTAGTCAATGCATTTCGCTAAAATGGTTATAAGCAGAACAAGAAGATGAAGGGAAGAGATTTTCAGATTCACTAAGGGAAAGCATTCCAGGCAGTGCAACAGCCTTGAAGTGGGAGCATGACTGTTAGATAGAAAACAGACTGTGCCCAATGCATAAAAAGGAGAAAGGCATACAAGGTCAGGGACACAGAAGGATTCTAAAACATGAAGGGCCTTGTAGGTCAAAAAGAACTTAAATTTTTACTCTGAGTGCAATAGGCAGAGGAGTGACATGATTTTAGGTTTTATGGAAATCATCCTGACTCCTATGCTGAAAATAAGCTATGGAGAGTATGGGGCAAAGGGTACAAGCAGACAGCTCAGTTAGAAAACTATTACAGCAGTTCAGACAATAGAATCTCACACACACAATGAAAATGCTTCCAAAAATAACAGTGGAGAAGAAAAAATAAAGAATAAAGGAGAGTGTAAATATGTGAGCAAATCTAAAAGAATATTGACCTTATAAAACAACAGTAATAGAGGGGTTTAAATAAATTGAGAAATAAAATGTATGGCAGTAACATCATAAAAGGTAAGAGAGATTCTAAGGTCCTAGCGTTGTTGGTAGGTTATAAAAGTATTAGTATGTTAGACTTTGAGTCAAGAAGAAGTGCTGTTTTGGGTGGTCAGTAAACAAAGAGTAAAGTGATATGTAATTAATAACCTAATAGAGGAGAAAAGTAAAATAAATATTATTAACTCAAAGAAACCTAGAAAAAGTCTATGAAATATAGAAAACAAATAAGATAGCAAATTCATACCAAATACATTAGTAATTATCCTAGTCTACACATTCTGAATGAAAAACAAATAATCCAATTAGAAGACTTTATTAGTCTGCTAAGGCTGCCATGACAAAGCACCACAGACTAGGTGGTTTATACAACACAAATTTATTTCTCAAAGTTCTGGCAGTTAGAACTGCAAGATCAAGACACAAGCTATGAAGCGAGGCTTAGACTTAGACTTCCTCTAAGGCCTCTGTCCACAGCTGGTAGACAGTTACCTTCTATGTCTTCACATGGTCTTCCCTTTGTCTGTGCCCAAATTTTCTCTTATTATAGGCGCACAAGTCATATTGGATTACAGCCCAGCCTAATAACCTCATTTTGATTTAATTACCTTTTTAAAGACCCTATCTCCAAATACAATCACCTTTTGAGGTACTGGGGGTTAAAGCTTCAACATGAATTTTTGTAAGAGGCAATTCAGCCCATTACAAAGACAAACACCAAAAAAGCCCTCAGCTTTGTTTATGAGGTATACACCTTTAATATAAGGATATAGAAAGATCAAAAATGATATACTGTGCAAATACTAACCACAAACAAACAACAAAAAATGCTGGCCTAGATATACTTGCATCAAAGAAGAATCCAAAGCAAAAATCATTATGAAAAACAAATAAAAATGTTTCATAATGATGAAGTCATCAGTCAGCCAGAAAATTATCACATAGTTCTAATTATATTAAAATTTGAAAGCATTAAGAAAAAATAATAGACAAAACCATAATCATAAAGGAAAATGATAACATGCTTTTTATCAGTAACTGATAGAATAAGCAGACAAAAAAAAAATAAGAATATAAATCAGTTTTGACCTAACCTATATTAAACCTTTAAATACTCAAAGACTACATTACACAATATTTTCAAGAAATCACATAAGAAAATTGGAAAGAAAAAAGCAAGTGTCAACAGATTTCCAAGAGTTAACTAAAAAGGTTGTGTTCTCTGGCTACGTTAGAATTAAGCTCAAACTCAGTATAAGTAGCTAGAAAGTAGCCAATGGTTCATAATTTAAAATGTATATCTAAATACATATGAATAAAAAAGGGGAATTTTAAAACTGAATCAAAACCTGTGGATGCAGCTAAGTCTGTGCTCAGAGGAATTTTTCTAGACTTAAATATGTATATTAGTAAAGAAGAAAGGCTTAAATGGAATGTTCTATGTATTTGTTTCAAAAATTGAAAGTATAGCAACAAATTTAGTTCAAAGAAAATGGAAGGAAATAAGAAGTAATGTTAATGAATTATTAATAAACATACAATAGAAATAATCAAAGTAAAAATTTGATTATTTGAAAAGACTCATAAAAGTGATACACTACTGATGAAACTAATAAAGAAAAGAGAAGTAGAACAAAGTAACCTGATACAGATGCTTCAGTTTTAAAAAATCACAAGTTATTATGGACAACTTCACATTAATATATTTTATATGTTAAATAAGATAGATAAAGTCCTCAGTTAGCCTTATTTTATGTGTTTGTTTGTTTGTTTGAGGTGGAGTTTTGCTCTTGTTGCCCAGGCTGGAGTGCAATGGCACTGCCTCAGCTCACTGGAATCTCTGCCTCCTGAGTTCAAGTGATTCTCCTGCCTCAGCCTCCCAAGTAGCTGGAATTACAGGCGCCCACCACCACACCCAGCTAATTTTTGTATTTTTAGTAGAGACAGGGTTTCGCCGTGTTGGTCAGGCTGGTCTTGAACTCCTGACCTCAGGTGATCCACCCGCCTCGGCCTCCCAAAGTGCTGGGATTACAATATTTTAATGCACTAACAATGACACTGCTTTTAGACTGGATAGTTTATCAGCTGTACCAATTGGAAAAATCAAATATGGGAATACAGAAGATTTTCATTTTTCTTCTCTTCTGGTTTCTTTTCCTAGACTTGTTACGTTTTCAATGATTGTTATGTCCTCTTTGCCTGCTGGGAGATGTTCATTTATTTGATAATGTGTTTTTGTTACCAAGTTTTGGATTTTGCTTTAATTAACATCTACTTAATAAATATTTGTTTATTACCTTTATGTGTCAAATGGTGTGCTAGAAGCTATAGTGCCTATTACAAACAAGATATAATCCTGTTGGGCTCTCAAATTCTAACTGGAGTGAAAGCAAATGGAGAGAGAGAGGCATATGTAAATATACTGTCGGGAGGACTTGAGAAGATTGCTCCAAAAAAAAAAAAAAAAAATCAGAGAAGAATGCATGATGCTTGACATAAGTTCTAGAGGAAAAATTAGAACAATACAAAAAATATGTTGAGAACAGAACTTTGGATTCAGGAGTGGGAGCAAATCTGAAGGTCTGAAGACATATGTGCATGCAGGTAAAGTTTAAGTGCATATCTTACAACTCTCCTCCTCTCTGCTATGCTTATTAAATATTGGATTTTGCTTTACTGTTGAGCTAAGAATGGGTTTCGACTATTTACTGGTCCTTGTAGCTGGTTGGCTTCCTCCAGCCTGTGTTCTCTTTGACATCTGTGATTTTTTAAATTATTATTATTATTTGTGGCATATGGTGGAGAAGGAAACAGATTTACACTTTTGTCTTTGGCAGAAAAAGTCATTTTCTTTTTTGATTTTAAACTGAAAATATTATGCAATGGTGACTCCTATTTAAAGATAATATTAAAATGTCCCTTTTATCATCCTTGACCCTACGCTTTCATGCCACTCAGCTTTACTTAACAGTGACTATCACTTGAGGTGCACAAGAAGAATTCAGACTTTTCATCTTTTTCTCCAGAGAAATTTCTTAGCTCACAGCTTTATACATTCATTCAGTGAAGCATCTATTGACTTTCTTTTACGTGACAAACAGGACATCACAAATGTGAGTAAAACAGCCTTTTACCTCGAAGAACTGCATCCATGGTCTTGCGATCCTCACACTGTCTTCTCTACCTTCAGGAATTAGTTGTATCTAGAAAAAGTTCCCAGGCAATTTAGCTAATGTATAAAGTCAAGGTGGTTTTAGAGTATTTGCAATGTACAGAAAGGCTGTCAAGTTTTATAGAAACTATTAAAGAAGCAAAACTCACAGGTTTGATGCCTTGACACTGCTACTGTTAGGAAGTCTAAAGTCTGAAAATGAAATTCTGTCATTGCACTTATTACGATATTAATGTCTAAGACCCATGTTGACAAGTGGGCAGAACATATTTATGTTATGCAACCCTTTTCTGTAATGTAATTGATCTTTCAAAATTTACTACATTGGCCTTGGGTTGCTACTCAGAAAAATTACCCTAAAACATACATTCTCCTGCCAAATGTAAGACCTTCCAGGTAACCTAATGATATCATAGAGATTGACAGTACTATTGCGCACATATGAAAGAGTATGAATGAAAGAAAAATCTGCCTGGTTTCCTCATATCATCTTTTACAGGAAATATGGAGTCTCACAGACTTTTCATTATGGAAAACCTATCTGTCATTTCTTGTCATCCTATGATAGAGTAATTCAGTCTGTAATCAAATAAGCCTGGAAGTCATTTTTATTTATGTTCCAAATGGTAAAATATGGCTGTCTTAGGGCAGAGAAGAATGAAAAATCACAAACTTCAGCTGGTGATCTTTAAGAACTCTATTCTCGCATGTATCCAATCTTTTATCCTAAGTCTTATTTTCAGAGTCTTGACTACCAGGAGACAATTCTTCTGCCTTCTTTCTACTAAGCCAGCTGTGTCCTTCTTCAAATTAGCCCTATTTGGTGAGGGTCCTTACGTCGCTCTGTAAATGCCTCTAAGAAAAACTATCGCACAGTCAAAAAAGAACCCAAGACATACAGGAAAATAAAATCACATGATTTTTCAGAACCACCCTTTGTTTTTTCATCATATTTATCACTGACTTTTAGCTAAAATCTCAAAGAAAAATGAAAATTCCAATGTGATAATTAAAAATACCAATATATTTATTATTAAATTTCCTTTTCGATAGTGTTAGCAGCCTACAACCACTTGGAAAAAAAAAAGCGTTTTGGCCAAAATTCATGCCATCCAAAGAAAGAAAGATAACTAAAAGTAAACTGAGTGAGATGAGGAACAATACTACCTTGCGAAAACAGCAGTCTGTTTCATTTCTTATGACCTGTAATACAAAAAAAAAAGTAAACGTTTGTCAAGTTTATAAAGAAATAATATAGAAAGTTATTTCAGATAAGCCCAAAGATTTTCCCAAACAATAGAATTCTATAATATTTTCAAACACTGAAATATTTATTTAAATATTTTATCATTTTATTCTTACTGAATGCTAAATCAGTAAGATTTTCTCTTCTTATGCACATCATCAGAAAACAGAACAGCACAATGGTTCATTTGGCTCTGCATAAGCATCTCCTTCTAGAGAAAAATGAAATCTTCCTTAGATTACAGGAACAAGTATAAACGGGAATTAAAGGGGAAGAAAAGGTAATCAACAAAAAAGCAACAGGCCGATCTTTATCTGAGCTAGTAAAGTTTGACAGCTTCTAGAATCCAACTACTTGCCACTATATATAGCATATGTTGAAGTCTGAACGAGAGCCAGAAACTGGAAACAGAGATGCCCGCAAAAAATGTATGTGTGGAAAGTCTGAGGTTTACAGAGGTGCATAGGGTGTTCTATCAGCCTGATTTTCAGAAAAGCTGGTGAATCCGTCACTGGCTTCCTCTTATCATGGCTGCACGCTAAAAATGGAGGCGATTAATATGCTAAGTAGGAAAAGCTTGGCTGTCAGTTGCCTGCATTCAGCTGCCAGAACCTTGAAATTAGGTCATGGCCGCCAGGGAAAATTCCTTCTCAGATGGCAGGCTGCGTAAACATGTTAACAGACCTAGACAGGAGGAAACACCTCCCAAAGTACCCAAAGTGATGGGAATGAGATGCACTATAAAATTACATCAACTTGTGATTCCAAGACCTTTCGATATGGAACCAAGAAACACAGTTGTAAACTTCCCACCTCTGTTTTCATTCTGCCCTTGAAAAGGAACAGAAAGAAACAAATCTCTTTTCCAATTTTTCCAACTATTTCCTCAATAGCTTGAATATTGAGCATTGTAAGTATTGGATTTCTCTCAATGAGCACAATTCCTAATAGTTTTAAAATGTTAGGACTCTATCTTCATGGAAGTCATGGCAATCCTGAAAGGTGTGTGTCTGTGTGTGTGTAGATATATGTGTGTATGTGTATGCATACCCACATTTATATGCATCTTTATATAAGGGATGGCATTCCTGAAAGGTGTGTTTGTAGGAGTGTGTGTGTGTGTGTGTATAGGGGTGTGTGTATGTGTGTGTGTATATATATATATATATGCAAGAAATTGCTGTTGAAGTCACAAATATTCATGAGGAATCATTTATAATACCTGTGCTTTACCATCTTCAAAATAATGAATTATATTTTCAAGTAGTCAAGCTGAAATATTGTTAGGATGTTTTGCTAAAATGCCATAGACTTTGGTGATTAAATAAAACCCTTTATTCCTAAGTTAATAATATTGGAAAAACTTGAGGCTAAAAGATACTTTTATTTACAAAAAGGGAATCAGTGTATAATAGTAGAAAGACCATCAGTAAAACGTTCAAGAACAAGAGTGTAAGTTCTGCCTTTTTTATTCATTTGCTTTTTAACCGTAGGCCTCACTTTATTTATCTGTAAAATAATTAGTTAGAAATAGTTAAAAATAGATTATTTCTATATCTACTTATACCAATAAGCCCTCAAGATTATTTTATTTGAATAACAAACACTAATGAGAAAAGAAATTGAAGCTCCTAGTATTTGCATACACTATTAATTCACAAAGGGTTACATGTCATCACTTATGTTGTGTACTAAGGTAGTAACAACTGCAATGACAGTTGAATATAGGCTTGCAAAATATAGAAGACATCAAGAGATCAAATTGGGCTTTAGATTTCAACACCCTTTCTTTAGCAGAAATAATTTATTGTCCATGTTTCCCGCCCGTAACAGTAGAGCCACCTTTTGCAGGGGGAAAAAATTGTCCCTTTAGTTAAGTGTCTCTGCATCCATTAGAGGTGAGTTGTTGAATACATAGGTATTTACAATGATTAAGTCTACAAATTGTAAATGTGAAAATTCTCATGGTGAACATGTGGAAGCATAAAATTCCAGTTCAGGTTCTTAAGTGACTACAGTTTCATAATTTGACATGTTTTAGTTTGAGAAGTCCAGGGTTTGCAGGACTGTAGCACCAACCTAAATCCAATCAATCCAAACGCCAACCCACTATGCAGTTTTATTGGAGTAACAGCAGAGCAGCTCTCAATTCTCCAAAGAAGGCTTGAGAGTGTTTAGGGTCAGTTATATATAGTTTAAAAAAAAAAAAAAAAAAACCCTTAATATTCAGTATTACTTATTGGGCACCAGTAACTCAGAAAAGGGTGACTTGGTTACCTGTGAAATAACTGATCTATATACAGGCTGAGGTCTGAAATCTGAGACTGTTTCTCAGACTGGAAAGAATTCCCAAACTCCCCTAAATGAACTTTTCATTTTATAATTCTTCAGATTTTTCCCTTAACAAAATTTCTAGTGGTGGATAGGAGGCAGGACTAGCTTGCAGCTCTGGCTTGGACAGACAAAGCAACGTGTAGTGACTCACATCGTGAATTTTTGCTCCAAGAACTTCCACAGGAAGATATCAGGAAAGCTAAGATAATCCACAAGCCATTTGAAGGAACTGGATTGCGGCTGTAGTCTCCCTGAGATGCTGAAAAACTGTGCGTCCGTTTGCTTTCGCAGTGGAGAGGCTGGTGGTCTGGGGCTAGTTCTCAGCCCTGATCTCTAGCTGCCTGGTAATAGAGTCAGTGCTCTTTGCGGGGCATGGTGGGAGTGAGACTGGCTTTTAGAATTGTGGGCTGTGTGGGAGTGGGGTGAGGCCTGTGCCTGGCAGCTTTCCCCCACTTCCCTGGTGACCTGTATGACTCAGCAGAGGCAGTCATAATCCCTCTGGGAACATAACTCCATTGACCTGGGAACCACACCCCCATCCCCCATAGCAGCCATCGCAAGCCCCTCTTAAGGAGAATCTGAGCTCAAACAAGCCTATCCCTGCCCCAACCTGGTGGTTTTTCTCGACCAGTCCTGGTTACCAAAGAGAAAGGACATATCTCTTGGGAACTCTATGGCCCTGCCCACTGCCTGAGAAACATGAATACTTAACCAAGTGACCCTAGGACAAGTTTGCAACCTCCCTAGAGGTACTCCCTAGAGTACCACAGCTGATACACTCTTGAAAGTACTACATCCTGGTTGGAGGTCCACTAACACAAAACCAGCACACTGAACAAAAATACAACCAAGGACCCCCACAGAGTCCATTTCACTCCCCTGCTACCTCCACCATAGCAGGTGCTGGTATCCATGGCTGAAAGAACTGAAGATGAAGCATATCACAGGACTCCTTGCAGACACTCCCCAGTACAAGCACAGAGCCATGTAGCTTCACTGAGTGGCTAGACCCAGAAGAGCAAAAACAATCACTGCAGTTTGGCTCTCAGGAAGCCCCATTCCTAGGGGAAGGGCGAGAACACCACATCAAGGGAGCACCTGTAGGACAAAAGAATCTGAACAGGAGCCATTGAGTCCAAGATCTTTTCTCTGACATAGTCTACCCAAATGAGAAGAAACCAGAAAAAGAATTCTGGTAATACGACAAAACAAGGTTCTTTAACACCCCCAAAGATCACACCAGCTCACCAGCAATGGATCCAAACCCAGATGAAATCTCTGATTTGCCAGAAAAAGAATTCAGAAGATTGATTATTAAGCTAATCAAGGAGGCACAAGAGAAAAGTGAACTCCAACTTAAGAAATTAAAAAAACAAACAAACAAAAAAAAACCAAACAACAACAACAACAACAACAAAAAACCATGATTCAGGATAAAAAAGAAAAAATCTTCAGTGAAACAGATAGCATAAATAGAAAACAATCACAACTTCTGGAAACTAAAGACACATTTAGAGATGTCCAGTGCAAAATGCACTGGAAAGTCTCAACAATAGAATCAAACAAACAGAAGATAAAACTTCAGAGCTTGAAGACAAAGCTTTCTAATTAACCCAATCTGTCAAAGACAAAAAAAAAAAAAAGAATAATTTTTTAAAAATGGACAAAGTCTCCAAGAAGTTTGTGACTATGTTAAGTGTCCAAACCTAAGAATAATTGGTATTTCTGAGGAAGAAGAGAAATCTAAAAGCTTGGAAAATATATTTGAGGGAATAATTAAGGAACACTTTCCCAGCCTTGCTAGAGATCTAGACCTTCAAATACAAGAAACTCAAAGAACATCTGGGAAATTCATCACAAAAAGATCATTGCCTAGGTAAATGGTCATCAGGTTATCTAAAGTCTAGATGAATGAAATAATCTTAAAAGCCATGATGAAAAAGCATCAGGTAACCTATAAAGGAAAATCTATCAAAGTAACAGTAGATTTATCAGCATAAACCCTACAGCTAGAAGGGATTGGGGTCCTATTTTTAGCCTCCTTAAAGGAAGCAATTATTATCAGCCAAGAATTTTGTATCCAGCAAAACTAAGCTTCATAAATGAAGGAAAGATACAGTCTTTTCCAGAAAAAATAAATGCTAAGAGAATTCACCAGTACCAAGCCAACACTACAAGAAATGCTAAAAGGAGCTCCAAGTCTTAAAACAAATCCTTGAAATACACCAAAATAGAACCTGCTCAAAGCATAGGTCTCACAGTACCTATGTAACAATAACACAATGAAAAGAAAAAAACACAAACAAGGTATTCAGGCAACAAATAGCATGATGAATAGAACAGTACCTCACATCTCAGTACTAACATTGAATGTGAATGGCCTAAATATTCCACTTAAAAGTTATAGAATGGCAGAATGATAAGAATTCACCAACTAAGTGTCTGCTCTTTAGGAGACTCACTTAACACATAAGGACTCACATAAACTTAAGGTAAAGGGGTAGAAAAAAATATTCCATGCAAATAGACACCAAAAGTGAGCAGAAATAGCTACTCTTACATCAGACAAAATAAACTTTAAAGCACCAGCAGTTAAAAAAAGACAAAGAGGGTCATTATATAATAATGAAAGGACTAGTCCAACAGGAAAATATCACATCCCTAAATGTATATGCACCTGTACTAGTCTATTTTCACACTGCTGATAAAGACATACCTGAGACTGGAGAGAAAAAGAGGTTTAATGGACTCAGAGCTCCACATGGCTGGGTTGATCTCACAATCATGACAGAAGGTGAAAGGCATATCTCACATGGCAGCAGACAAGAGAAGAAGAACTTGTGCAGGGAAACACCCATTTTTAAAACCATCAGATCTCATGAGACTCATTCACTATCACGAGAACAGCACAGAAAAGATCCACTCCCACAATTCAATCATCTCCCACCGAGTTCCTCCCACGACATGTGGGAACCATGGGAGTTACAATTCAGGATGAGAGTTGGGTGGGGACACAACCAAGTCATATCAGCACCTGACAGCGGAGCCCACAAATTCATAAAACAATTACTACAAGACCTAAGAAATGAGATAGATGGCAACAAATAATAGTGGGGGACTTTAATACTCCACTGAAAGCACTAGACAGGTCATCAAGACAGAAAGTCAACAAAGAAACAATGAATTTAACTTATACCCTACGACAAATGGACTTAATAGATATTTACAGAAATTCTACCCAATAACTACAGAATATACATTCTATTCATCACCACATGGAACATTCTCCAAGATAGACCACATGATAGGCCACAAAACATGTCTCAGTAAATGTAAGAAAATTGAAATTATATCAAGTACTCTCTAAGACCATAGTGGAGTAATACTGGAAATCAACTGGAACCCCCAAAACCATGGAAATTAAATAACCTGCTCCTGAATGATCACTGGTTCAACAATGAAATCAAGATGGAAATTAAAAAATTCTTTGAACTAAATGATAATAGTGACACACCTATCAAAACCTCTGGGATACTGCAAAAGCCGTTCTAAGAGGAAAGTTCATAGCATTCAATGCCTATATCAAAAAGTCTGAAAGAGCACAAATAAACAATCTAAGATCACACCTCATAAAGCTGGAGAAACAAGAACAATCCAAACCCAAACCCAGCAGAAGAACAGAAATAACCAAGACAAGAACAGAACTAAATGAAATTGAAACAAAAAAAATGCAAAAGATAAATGAAACAAATAGCTGGTTCTTTGAAGAGATAAATAAAGTTGATAGGCCGTTAGTAAGATTAACCAGGAAAAGAAGAAAGATGATCCAAACAAGCTCAATTAGAAACAAAATGGGAGATATTACAACTGATACCACAGAAACACAAAAAATTATGCAAGGCTACTATGAACACCTTTACACACATAAACTAGAAAACCTAGAGGAGATTCAACAGTTCCTGGAAATATACAACCCTCCTAGATTAAACCAGGAAGATACAGAATCTCTGAACAGACCAATAATAAGCAACAAGATTTAAATGGTAATAAAATAATTGCCAATTAAAAAAATCCAGGACCAGATGGATTCACAGCTGAATTCTGTCAGACATTCAGAGAATTGGTAGCAGTCCTGTTGACACTATTCCACATGATAGAGAAAGACGAAATCCGCCCTAAATCATGCTATGAAGCCAGTATCACCACAGTACTAAAACCAGGGAAGGAGATAACAAAAAATGAAAACTGCAGGCCAATATCCCGGATGAATATAGATCCAAAAATCCTCAACAAAATACTAGCTAACCAATCCAATAGCATATGAGAAAGATAATGCACCATGATTAAGTGGGTTTCATACCAGGGATGCAGGGATGGTTTAACATTTACAAGTCAATAAGCATGATATGCCACATAAACATAATTAAAAATAAAAATTATGTGATCACCTCAATAATTTCAGAAAAAAGCATTTGACAAAATTCAGCATCCCTTTATGATTAAAACCCCCAGCAAAATTGGCATAGAAGAGACATACCTGAAGGTAATAAAAGCCATCTATGACAAACCCACAGCCAATATGATACTGAACAAGGAAAAGTTTAAAGCATTCCCCCTCAGAACTGGAACAAGACAAGGACACCCACTTTCACCACTTTTATTCAACACAGTACTGGAAGTTCTAGGCAGAGCAATCAGACAAGGGAAAGAAATAAAGAGCATCCAAATCAGTAAAGAGAAAGTCAAACTGTCGCTGTTTGCTGATGACATGATTGTCTACCTAGAAAACCCTAAAGAATCCTCCAAAAAGCTCCTAGAAGTGGTAAATAAATTCAGAAAAATATAAAATCAATGTACACAAATCAGTAGCTCTGCTATACACCAACAGCAACTAAGCTGAGAATCAAATCAAGAACTCAACCCCTTTTACAATAGCTGCAAAACAACAACAACAATAATAATAATAGTAAAATACATAGGAATATACCTAACCAAGGAAGTGAAAGACCTCTAAAAGGAAAACTACAAAACATTGCTGAAAGAAATCATTGATGACACAAACAAATGGAAACACATTCCATGCCCATGGATGAGTAGAATCAATATTGTGAAAATGACCATACTGCCAAAAGCAATTTACAAATTCAATGTAATTCCCATTAAAATATTCCCATTATTCTTCACAGAATTGGAAAAAAAATTCTAAAAATCATATGAAACCCAAAAAGAGCCAAAGCAAGATCAAGTGAAAAGAACAAACCTGAAGGCATCACACTACCTGACTTCAAACTATGCACGGTACTGGTACAAAACAACATGGTACTCGTACAAAAATAGACATATAGACCAATGCAGCAGAATAGAGAACCCAGAAATAAACCCAAATACTTACAGACAACTGATCTTCAACAAAGCAAACAAAAACATAAAGTGGGGAAAAGGACACCCTATTCAACAAATATTGCTGGGCTAATTGGCATGCTACATGTAGAGGAATGAAACTGGATTCTGATCTCTCTCCTTACACAAAAATCAGCTCAAGATGGGTGAAAGACTTAAATCTAAGACCTGAAACCATAAAAATTCTAGAACATAACATAAAAAACCCGTTCTAGGCATTGGCTTAGGCAAAGACTTCATGAAAAAGAACCCAACAGCAAATGCAACACAAAGAAAGATAAATAGATGGGATTTAATTAAACTAAAAAGCTTCTGCACAGCAAAAGAAATAGCAGAGTTAATATACAACCCACAGAGTTGGAGAAAGTCTTCACAATCTATACATCCAACAAGGACTAGTATCCAGAAGCTACAAAGAATTCACACAAATCAGTAAGAAAAAACAAGCAATCCCATCAAAAAGTGGGCTAAAGACACGAACAGACAATTCTCAAAAGAAGATATACAAATGGCCAGCAAGCATGTAGAAAAATGCTCAACATTACTAATGATCAGGGAAATGCAAATCAAAAGCACAATGTGATACCACCTTACTCCTGCAAGAATGGCCACAATCAAAAAATAATAGATGTTGGTGTGGATGTGGTGAAAATGGAATATTTTTATACTGCTGGTAGAAATGTGAACTAGTACAAGCACTATGGAAAACTGTAGAAATTCCTTAAAGAACTAAAAGTAGATCTACCATTTGATTAATGAATCCCACTACTAGTTATCTACAAAATGCCCATCAGTCAATGAATAGATAAAGAAAATGTGGTGTATATATATGTGTGTATATAGGTGTGTGTATATATATGTGTGTGTGTGTGTGTGTGTGTGTGTGTGTTTATATACAATGGAATACTACTCAGCCATAAAAAGGAATAAAATAATGCAATTCACAGCAACTTGGATGAAATTGGAGACTGTTATTCTAAGTAAAGTAACTTAGGAATGGAAAACCAAACATCATAGTTTCTCATTCATAAGTGGGTGCTAAGCTATGAGGATGCAAAGGCATAAGAATGATACAATGGACTTTGGTCACTCGGGGGAAAGGGTGGAAAGGTAGTGAGGGAGAAAAGAATACACATTGGGTACGGTGTACACTACTTGGGTGACAGGTGCACCAAAATTTCAGAAGTCGCCACCAAAGAACTTATTCATGTAATCAAATACCACCTGTTCCCCAAAAACCTATTGAAATAAAAATAAATTTTAAAAAAGTAGTAAATGTCAGCCATGGTTGACATGGTGCTTTCATATTCTTCCAAAACATATTCATAAAATTAGAAAACAAATAGTAGAAACCTATCATATCTCTACTGGAACATATACATCTAAATAGTTTTTCTAAATTTCTAATATTTTCATGTTATATTTATTAGAGGGTTACTGTGAATCCCTCCACATTATCTAGTGTATCCAGTCTCTATTGAGGGGGTTTTAAATCTTCTCCTCATCCTGCTCTCTCTTCCCCGAGCGTACTTGCCCAAACTCTCCTTCCAGATAAAGAGTCCTGGAAGACCTAAAGCAAGCTCTGTTTCTAGGGGTAATGGTGGAGGTGGCCATGGGCTAACACTGACCCCACAGTGTGTGATGAAGAGGGAGAACTGAAAGGATTGTCTGAGAGTAAAACCAGAACGAGAAACCACGTAGAAATAACTTATTATTATTGGTTTTGGGTAGACTCTCTTATAAAGGGCCAATGAAGCTGGTGATTTTAAGTCAAAGCCAATGCTCATTTACCATCCTGAAAATTCACTATAAGATTAGCCGATATGCATGGGTTCTGAATGCTGAGTAAAAGGTGAAGCCTGAAAAAAATAAAAAATAAAATAAAATAAAAAACAAGGACGTGGTTGGGAAGATGTTAGTCAAAGGATGCACCACTTCGGTTAAATAAGAAAAATAAGTTCAAAATTGTACAATATAATGACTATACTTAATAATAATGTATTTTATTCTTGAAAATCACTAGGAGAGTAGATTTTAAGTGTTCTCACCACAAAAATTTAAGTATGTAAGCTAATGAATATGTTAATTAACTCAACTCAAATTCCACAATGTATATGAATTTCTAAACATTAAGTTGTACATGATAAGTATATATATATTTTTTGTCAATTAAAATACAAGCATGCCTCCATTTATCACCCTGTGGTTTCTTGTGCTTTGCAGGTATTGCATTATTTTACAGATTAAACATATACGGCAACCAACTTCAAGCAAACTATTGGCAACATTTTCCAACAGCATTGGTATTTCTGTGTCACATTTTGGTCATTCTTGCAATATTTTAACTGATTCATTATTATTATATGTTATGATAATTTGGGATCAGTCATTTTTGATGTTATTATTGTAATTTATTTGGGGTGCCAGGAACCATGCCCATATAAGACAGTGAACTTGATAAATGTATGCATTCTGATGGATCCACGAGCTGAGCATTCCTCCATCTCTCTCCCTATTTTGGGGGGCTACCCTTTTCCTTAAGACACAATGATATTCAAGTTAACCCAGTTAATAACCCTACAATGGCCTCTAAATGTTCAAGTGAAAGAAAGAGTTGCATACCTCTCACCTTAAATCAAAAGCTAGAAATGATTAAACTTAGTGAGGCACAGTGAAAGCTGAGGTATGCCATCAACATAGAGGCAAGACCCTTCATCAGCAGAAAAGATTGTGATTCACTTAAGGCTTAGATGACCGTTAGCATTTTTTAGTAATAAAGTATTTTCTAATTAATACCAGTTGTGAATGCAAAGGAAAATTCTTGAAGGAAATTAAAAGCACTACTTCAGGGGACACATGAATGATTAAGAAAATAGCCTTATTGGTGATATGAAGAAAGCTTTAGTGGTCTGGATAGAAGATCAAACAGCCACAACATTCCCTTAAGCCAAAGCCTAATCCAGATGAGATTAGGCTATGAAGGCTGAGAGAAGGAGGAAGCTGCAGAAGAAAAGCTCAAGGCTACCAGATGTTGGTTCATGGGGTTTAAGGAAAGAGGCCATCTTCGTAACATGAAAGTGCAAGGCGAAGCAGTAAGCGTTGACGTAGAAGCTGCAGCAAGTTATTCAGAAGCTCTAGCTAAAATCATTGATGAGGGTGGCTACACTAAACAACAGATTTTTAATGTAGACCAAATAGCCTTCTATTGGAAGAAGATGCCATCATCTGGCTAGAGAGAAGTCAATAACTGGCTTCAAAGCTTCCAAAGACAGGCTGACTCTCTCGTAAGGGGCTAATGCAGCTGGTGACTTTAAGCAGAAGCCAATGCTCATATACCATCCTGAAAATCCCAGGACCCCTTATGAAAAATCAACTCTACTTGGGCTCTATAAATGGAACAATAAAGCATGGATGACAGCACACATGTTTACAGCATGGTTTATTGTATATTTTAAGCCCACTGATGAGACCTACTGCTCAGAAGATTCCTTTCAAAATATTACTGGTCACTGATGATGTACCTAGTCACCCAAGGGCTTTGATAGAGATGTACAAGGAGATTAATGTTGTTTTCATGCTTGCTAACCCAACATGCAGTCTGCAGCCCGTGTATTAAGTAGTAATTTTGACACTCAAGCCTTATTATTTAAGAAATACATTTTGTAAGGCTATTATTACCATAGATAGTGATGCCTCTGACTGATGTGAGCAAGGTAAATTGACAACCTTCTGGAAAGTATATGGCATCACCAGTCTAGATGCCATTTAAGTAATCATGATTCATGGGAGAAAGTCAAAATATCAATATTAGCAGGAGTTTGGAAGAACTGGATTGAAACCCTCATGGATAATTTTTGGAGGAGTTCAAAACTTTAGTGGAGGAAGTAACTGCAGATGGGATGAAAACAGTCAAAAAACCCTAGAATTAAAAGTGAAGCCTAAAGATGTGAATAAATGGCTTCAATTTAATGATCAGTCCCGAATGGATGAATAGCTGCTTCTTACAGATGAGCAAGGAAAATAGTTTCTTGAGATAGAACGTACTCGTGGTGAAGATGTTGTGAATGTTATTAAAATGACAACAAAGGATTTAGAATATGTCAAAACTTAGTTGACAAATAAAAGGCAGGGTTTGAGAGGATCATTTCTGATTTTGAAAGAACATCTACTGTGAGTAAAATGCTATTAAACAACATTGCTAGCTACAGAGAAATCTTTTGTGAAAGGAACAGTCAATTGATATGGCAAACTCCATTGTTTTATTTTTAAAAATGGCTACAGCCATCTCAGCCTTTAGCAGCCACCACCCTGATCAGTCAGCAGCCATCAACATAGAGGCAAGACCCTTCATCAGTGGAGAAGATTATGTTTCACTGAAGGCTTGACTATTAGCATTTCTTAGATATAAAGTATTTTCCAGCCGAGCGCAGTGACTCACACCTGTAATCCCATCACTTTGGGAGGCCAAGGCAGGCGGATCACAAGGTCAGGAGATCGAGACCATCCTGGCTAACACGGCGAAACCCCGTCTCTTCTAAAAATACAAAAAATTAGCCGGGCTTGGCGGCGGGCGCCTGTAGTCCCAGCTGCTGGGGAGGCTGAGGCAGGAGAATGGAGTGAACCCAGGAGGCGGAGCTTTCAGTGAGCCGAGATCGCACTACTGCACTCCAGCCTGGGCAACAGAGCGAGACTCTGTCTAAAAAAAAAAAAAAAAAAAAAAGAAAGAAAAAAAGAAAAGAAAAAAGAAAGAAAGTATTTTCTAATTAAGGTATGTGCACTTCTTAGACATAATGCTATTGCACACTTAATGGATGACAGTGTAGTGTAGACATAGTTTTTATATGCTTTGGGGAATTAAAAAAACTGTGATGTCACTAGAATGCTGTGATCTGGAACAAACTTGCAATATCTCCAAGGTATGCCTGTGTTATGTCCTTGAAAATTGCTAAAAAAGAGTAGATTTTACATGTTTTCACTACAAAAAAAAAAATGATGTGTGTGAGGTCATGCGTGTGTCAGTTATCTAAATTTAGCCATTCCATTGTATTTCACAATATTTCAAAACAGCATGTTATACTTGATAAACACATGCACTGTTTTGGACAATTAAAAATTAAATTAAAAGGACAAGGCTATGGAGAGAGAGAGGTGTTTATTCTCTTTCTTTCATTTTTTAAATGAAAGACTGCATGACCCACAGATAGAGATGCACCATTAAGGACAGAGTCATATTGGGTAATTTTCTAAATTGTCACTTTCTAGGAACGAACTATTAGCAGAGACTTTAGTAGACTTTTAAGCCTTATTTCCCATGTCATTTATATACTTTCACATCCTATAATTTGTCTGCTGTGACCAGCGATGCCAACATCTATTTGTGCCATGCTACCCTGCTAACTAGTTTCAAAGTTGGAGCCAATCCTCCTTTTAACCGCTGCTGCTGCTATGCCTGAGAGCTTACTACAGAGGAAGTGAATATAGTTATTAATATTTTATTTGTAAACATCACCTCTGATGGGTTTAAGAACAAACTGCAGAAGCAAGCAGTTGATAGCAAAGTCATTTGGGTTCATAAATGGCAGAATGTCCATGAGCTAAGACTCCTGTTTAGTGGGTCCTTGCCAACTGTTCAAATATTTTGTAGCCTATGCTAGACTCTTTTGTCACTTTCATCAATATCTCAGTGTGACATACCAAATCCGACTCAAACAACTCACATGTTACATTAGAGAATTAAGATACAGAAAAGGAAATAAAATGTTTATGAACTGAATTAAATGAACAGAATAAATGTAATGGGGATAAATATACATTTTATATCTAACTACCAAAATTGTTTTACAAATTAGCAGATCAAAATATATACTGTAGGGCAGGACATATTTTTAAAGCTCAATATTTCTGCTAATTATCAACCACATTATTTTGTGTCTCCCCCAATAAATTAAAGTTTTCCTATTTTACAAATATGACTCTTTTCCTCTGCTTAAAACTGTGTGCTAAGCAATGAATGGTTAAGATAATAAAGAAATGCTCCCAGGCGATTGTATAAAGAATGAATAATTTATGAGTCAACAGTCTTCCTTGTAAAACTGAAGTTATCCTCAGTGATATAAAAGCATTCCAAAAGTCAGGGGAAGAGAATACATGAATTTTCTGTGTAATTTGAGAGAGAATAGTACACTGTGATCAATTAAGACCTTTTGCAATTAACTCTACTTGGTATCTAATAAACCAAATAATATTCATATTAATTGACATCCTGAATACTCCAGAGTGCCAGTGAGCCACAGCAGTGTGTGAAATTATGTGTGTGACTCTTTCTCTTTCTCTTTCCTGATGTTTTTCTCCTTGCCCATCTCCTCCTTCTAAAACTTCTGAAACTGTAAATACAATTGTAAATACAAGTTTTAGAAGGAGGAGATGGGCAAGGAGAAAAACATCAGGAAAGAGAAAGAAAAAAATTACAATTCTATAGTTAAGAATACAGATAAAGGAGATATCCTACTTTGTTTTTCCTTCCTCTACTCAAACTCTTTGAAGATTCTAAAGAGATGGAACCAAAATAAAAAAGAAAAAGAAAAAGAGAGCTAGTTACTGTTTCCTTGCTTATAAATTGTAACAATAGCAATAAACTTCACAAAGGTACAGTGATGACCCAGATTAGGTCTGTGTGGTTGAGGATGAATGTGATTACTCCACAAATTGCCATAATTTAGTATTAGTTGAGTCACAGACCAGAAAACTGAGAAAGCATATCTTCGTAATTACAGAAAGGTGTAAAACACCTGAAATAATTATATCCACATTTTAAAATTTAAGCTTCATCTGATTGTGATTGCAAAGGTTTGAAAATACTTTGGCCGATTGCAGTGGTTCACACCTCTAATCTCAGCACTCTGAGAGGTCAACACAGGAAGATCATTTGAGTCCAGTAGTTTGAGACCACCCTGGGCAATATAGTGAGACCTTGTCTCTACAAAGAATTAACATAATTAACCGAAGTGGAGGTCTGTGTCTAAAGCTCCAGCTACTTGTGACTGATGGGAAGATCACTCGAGCAGGGGAGGTCTAGGCTACAGTGAGCTGTAATTATGCCACTGCACTCCAGCCTCGGTGACACAACGAGACCCTGTGTCAAAATAAGTAAATAAATAAATAAAAAGAAAAGAAAAAGAAAACACTTTGAAACATGCCATTCCATTCTCTTTTTTTTCAGTACTCCTAATTTTTAATTGTAACTGAAAAGGTCGTTCTTTCATCCTAAACATTTGAAAGAAAAGCATCTAAGAATTACAGGTATCTGCTACACACATACATAAGTTGCTGTTGCTTTTCTCTACTTTGTTCCACCAAAATTCTTAAAAGAATAATGTTGGAAATTTCTGAGGGGGTGCACAAGATGGCCGAATAGGAACAGCTGACCCCCGAGTAGCCTAACTGGGAGACATCCCCGACTAGGTGCAGACTGACACCTCACACCTCACACGGCCAGGTACACCTCTGAGATGAAGCTTCCAGAGCAACAATCAGACAGTAACACTTGCCGTTCAGCAACATTCTCTCTTCTGCAGCCTCCGCTGCTGATACCCGACCTCAAGCAAACTCCAACAGACCTGCAGCTGAGGATCTGACTGTTAGAAGGAAAACTAACAAACAGAAAGAACATCCACACCAAAACCCCATCTGTACATCACCATCATCAAAGACCAAAGGTAGATAAAACCACAAAGATGGGAAAAAAGCAGTGCAGAAAAGCTGGAAACTCAAACAGAGCACCTCTCCCCCTCCAAAAGAACGCAGCTCTTCACCAGCAATGGAACAAAGCTGGACAGAGAATGACTTTGACAAGTTGAGAGAAGAAGGCTTCAGTCCATCAAACTTCTCAGAGCTAAAGGAGGAACTACAACCCAGTGCAAAGAAACAAAAAACCTTGAAAAAAGATTTGACAAATGGATAATTAGAATAACTAATGCAGAGAAGTCCATAAACGACCTGATAGAGATGAAAACCATCACACAAGAACTATGTGACAAATGCGCAAGCTTCAGTAACTGGCTCGATCAACTGCAAGAAAGAGTATCAGTGATTGAAGATCAAATGAATGAAATTAAGTGAGAAGAGAAGTTTAGAGAAAGAAGAGTAAAAAGAAATGAACAAAGCCTCCAAGAAATATGGGAATATGTGAAAAAACCAAATCTACATCTCATTGGTGTACCTGCAAGTGAGAGGGAGAATGGAACTAAGTTGGAAAACACTCTTCAGGGTATTATCCAGGAGAACCTCCCCAACCTAGTAAGGCAGGCCAACATTCAAATTCAGGAAATACAGAGAACGCCACAAAGATACTCCTCGAGAAGAGCAACTCCAAGACACATAATTGTCAGATTCGCCAAAGTTGAAATGAAGGAAAAAAGGTAAGAGCAGCCAGAGAGAAAGGTCGGGTTACCCACAAAGGGAAGCCCATCAGACTAACAGCAGATCTCTCAGCAGAAACTCTACAAGCCAGAAGAGAGTGGGGGCCAATATTCAACATTCTTAAAGAAAAGAATTTTCAACCCAGAATTTCATATCCAGCCAAACTAAGTTTCATAAGTGAAGGAGAAATAAAATCCCTTACAGACAAGCAAATGCTGAGAGATTTTGTCACCACCAGGCCTGCCTTACAAGAGACCCTGCAGGAAGCACTAAATATGGAAAGGAACAACCAGTACCAGCTGTTGCAAAAATATGCCAAAATGTAAAGATCATCGATGCTAGGAAGAAACTGCATCAACTAACGAGCAAAATAACCAGCTAACATCACAATGACAGGATCAAGTTCACACATAACAATATTAACCTTAAATCTAAATGGACTAAATGCTCCAATTAAAAGACACAGACTGGCAAATTGGATAAACAGTCAAGACCCATTAATTTGCTGTATTCAGGAGACCCATCTCACATGCAGAGACACACATAGGTTCAAAATAAAGGGATGGAGGAAGATCTACCAAGCAAATTGAAAACAAAAAAAGGCAGGGGTTGCAGTCCTAGTCTCTAATAAAACAGACTTTAAACCATCAAAGATCAGAAGAGACAAAGAAGGCCATTACATAATGGTAAAGGGATCAATTCAACAAGAAGAGCTAACTATCCTAAATATATATGCACCCAATACAGGAGCACCCAGATTCATAAAGCAAGTCCTTAGAGACTTACAAGAAACTTAGACTTCCACACAATAATAATGGGAGACTTTAACACCCCACTGTCAACATTAGACAGATCAACGAGACAGAAAGTTAACAAGGATATCCAGGAATTGAACTCATCTCTGTGCCAAGCGGACCTAATAGATATCTACAGAACTCTCCACCCCAAATCAACAGAATATACATTCTTCTCAGCACCACATCGCACTTACTCCAAAATTGACCACATAGTTGGAAGTAAAGCACTCCTCAGCAAATGTACAAGAACAGAAATTATAACAAACTGTCTCTCAGACCACAGTGCAATCAAACTAGAACTCAGGACTAAGAAACTCAATCAAAACCACTCAACTACATGGAAACTGAACAACCTGCTCCTGAATGACTACTGGGTACATAACGAAATGAAGGCAGAAATAAAAATGTTCTTCGAAACCAACAAGAACAAAGATACAACATTCCAGAATCTCTGGGACACATTTAAAGCAGAGTGTAGAGGGAAATTTATAGCACTAAATGTCCACATGAGAAAGCAGGAAAGATATAAAATTGACACCCTAACATCACAATTAAAAGAACTAGAGAAGCAAGAGCAAACACATTCAAAAACTAGCAGAAGGCAAGAAATAACTAAGATCAGAGCAGAATTGAAGGAGATAGAGACACAAAAAACCCTTCAAAAAAGCAATGAATCCAGGAGCTGGTTTTTTGAAAAGATCAACAAAATTGATAGACCGCTAGCAAGACTAATAAAGGAGAGAAGAGAGAAGAATCGAATAGATGCATAAAAAATGATAAAGGAGATATCACCGTTGATCACACAGAAATAGAAACTATCATCAGAGAATACTATAAACACCTCTATGCAGATAAACTAGAAAACCTAGAAGAAATGGATAATTTCCTGGACACTTACACTCTCCTAAGACTAAACCAGGAAGAAGTTGAATCCCTGAATAGACCAATAGCAGGTTCTGAAATTAAGGCAATAACTAATAGCTTAGCAACCAATAAAAGTCCGGGACCAGATGAATTCACAGCTGAATTCTACCAGAGGTACAAGGAAGAGCTGGCACCATTCCTTCTGAAACTATTCCAATCAATAGAAAAAGAGGAAATCCTCCCTAACACATTTTATGAGGCCAACATCATCCTGATACCAAAGCCTGGCAGAGACACAACAAAAAAAGAGAATTTTAGACCAATATCCCAGATGAACATCGATGCAAAAATCCTCAATAAAATACTGGCAAACTGAATCCAGCAGCACATCAAAAAGCTTATCCACCATGATCAAGTGGGCTTCATCCCTGGGATGCAAGACTGGTTCAACATATGCAAATCAATAAACGTAATCCAGCATATAAACAGAACCAAAGACAAAAACCACATGATTATCTCAAGAGATGCAGAAAAGGCCTTTGACAAAATTCAACAGCCCTTCATGCTAAAAACGCTCAATAAATTCGGTATTGATGGAACGTATCTCAAAATAATAAGAGTTCTTTATGACAAACCCACAGCCAATATCATACTGAATGGGCCAAAACTGGAAGCATTCCCCTTGAAAACTGGCACAAGACAGGGATGCCCTCTCTCACCACTCCTATTCAACATAGTGTTGGAAGTTCTGGCCAAGGCAATCAGGTAAGAGAAAGAAATAAAGGGTATTCAATTAGGAAAAGAAGAAGTCAACTTGTCCCTGTTTGCAGATGACATGATTGTATATTTAGAAAACGCCATCATCTCAGCCCAAAATCTCCTTAAGCTGATAAGCAACTTCAGCAAAGTCTCAGGATACAAAATTGATGTGCAAAAATCACAAGCACTCTTATACACCAATAACAGACAAACAGAGAGCCAAATCATGAATAAACTCCCATTCACAATTGCTTCAAAGAGAATAAAATACCTAGGAATCCAACTTACAAGGGGTGTGAAGGGCCTCTTCAAGGAGAACTACAAACCACTGCTCAATGAAATAAAAGAGGACACAAACAAATGGAAGAACATTCCATTAAGCTACCAATGACTTTCTTCACAGAATTGAAAAAAAAAACTACTTTAAAGTTCATATGGAACCAAAAAAGACCCCGCATTGCCAAGACAATCCTAAGTCAAAACAACAAAGCTGGAGGTATCACGCTACCTGACTTCAAACAAGGCTACAGTAACCAAAGCAGCATGGTACTGGTACCAAAACAGAGATATAGACCAATGGAACAGAACAGAGCCCTCAGAAATAATACCACACATCTACAGCCATCTGATCTTTGACAAACCTAACAAAAACAAGAAATGGGGAAAGGATTCCCTATTTAATAAATGGTGCTGGGAAAACTGGCTAGCGATAAGTAGAAAGTTGAAACTGGATCCCTTCCTTACTCCTTATACAAAAATTAATTCAAGATGGATTAGAGACTTAAATTTTAGACCTAAAACCATAAAAGCCCTAGAAGAAAACCTAGGCAATAGCATTCAGGACATAGGCATGGGCAAGGACTTCACATCTAAAACACCAAAAGCAATGGCAACAAAAGCCAAAATTGGCTAATGGGATCTAATTAAACTAAAGAACTTCTGCACAGCAAAAGAAACTACCATCAGAGTGAACCAGCAACCTACAGAATGCGAGAAAATTTTTGCAATCTACTCATCTGACAAAGGGCTAATTTCCAAAACCTACAAAGGACTCAAACAAATTTACAAGAAAAAAACAAACAACCCCATCAAAAAGTGGGCAAAGGATATGAACAGATACTTCTCAAAAGAAGACATTTATGCAGCCAACAGACACATGAAAAAATGCTCATCATCACTATCCATCAGAGAAATGTAAATCAAAACCACAATAAGATACCATCTCACACCAGTTACAATGGCAATGATTAAAAAGTCAGGAAACAACAGGTGCTGGAGAGGATACGGAGAAATAGGAACACATTTACACTGTTTGTGGGACTGTAAACTAGTTCAACCATTGTGGAAAACAGTGTGGCGATTCCTCAAGGATCTAGAACTAGAAATATCATTTGACCCAGCCATCCCATTACTGGGTTATAAATAATGCTGCTATAAAGACACAAGCAATGCACACGTATATTTATTGCAGCACTATTCACAATAGCAAAGACTTGGAATCAACCCAAATGTCTATCAATGACAGACTGGATTAAGAAAATGTGGCACATATACACCATGGAATACTATGCAGCCTTAAAAATTGATGAGTTCATGTTCTTTGTAGGGACATAGATGCAGCTGGAAACCATCATTCTTAGCAAACTATCACAAGAACAGAAAACTAAACACCGCATGTTCTCACTCATAGGTGGGAAATGAATGATGAGATCACTGGGAGACAGGAAGGGGAACATCACACATCAGGGCCCATTGTGGGGTGCGGGGAGGGGGGAGGGATAGCATTAGGAGATATACTTAATGTAAATGACGAGTTAATGGGTGCAGCACACCAACATGGCACACGTATACATATGTAACAAACTTGCACGTTGTGCACATGTACCCTAGAACATAAAATATAATAATAAAAATAAATAAATAAGCAAATAAAAAATTAATGTTTTGTCACCATATAATCACATTCATTTTCCTTATAGTCAGCTTGCCCCTTACTACTTTCAGTTGTCTTCAAACTCCACACCACTCTATTGAAAACATTTTGCTCCAGCCACAGACTGTTTATAGTCATATCCAAAAATATTTTTAGTGTTCATTTGCATAACTTCTCACACCAGTGAATAATACTGATTAATCTTACTTGCATGTCACCCTCAGTTTTTATAAAAAGTATTCTCTTAACTGCCATATAACTTTATTTTCCTTATTCTGCTTTTATCTAAGGGCTTATTTCCTTCATTTATTCATTCAATACTGAAGACATGCTAGAAAGTGTGTAACTCCCTGTCCAAAAGGAATTCACAATCAAGTAATAAGCACAAAATTATTCCACTACTTGTCATGTCTTAAATTAAATTGTGTTCCAGAGTCTGCCCGTGACCTCCTTGTATTTTTCTTTGTAATGTCTCTATTGTTGATCTTAGCTACTGCAATGGCTTTAACATGCCATTTTACAGAACCCCTTTCCCACACATGTAATTACATGTGGCTATCTTCATCAGCATTCATGCTTGGACCTAACATGTAACAGATCTGCGCTTTATCCTGTGCTTCCTATTCATGTTCTGTAATGAGCAGCACCAGAGATATAACAAGGTAAAATGAAATATTAAGCAAGGATGTATCATTGCTTTGTTCAGAAGACTAACCACAGTGACATCTCTGCAAGGGGAAACTCATTTCTCTTGCCTTTATCTGGGCAGCAGCATGTTTATTCTCTTGCCCAAAGTTGCAGTTATTGTGGCTATTGAGCATCATCTCACACACAGAAATGGCAAACTTAAACCATTTGATGTAGTCTATTCTTAACCATTAGGTTCAACTGAAGTAATATACAGAATTAATGAATATCAGAGTAAGTGGAAATTGATGTCAAGAGAACTTCCAATGAATAATACATTGTGTGACCATGAAATCTAGTATTAAGCTATTTTTAGCCAGAGAGCTATGTTCAAGTCTCTATAAATTTGGAATAAAGTAAATAACTAGTCGTATAATACTTTCTTCTTGCAGGCAGTTATATTTAGTGGAATGCAAGAAATTTTAAAATTGATAGCTAAGAGTCTAATTTTGATTGCTTATTGAGTTACCTTTTTGGAAAAGGAAAGAGAGAACACTGCTTATTAAATTTTTACTTTCTCAGGTTACCAAATAAATTATTACACAGGACAATGAGCTACAAAAACCAACACTATAGAGATTTTTATATTGAAACATGGAAAATTAAGTTCTTGGAGCAGGAATTATCGAATAAGTACTCATTCTGGAAGTGTGATAGAGAATATATTTTCATCAGCTGAAACAACAATCCTAGAGCGCTTTGGTCTTAGAGCCCCTTCATATTTTTAAAGTTACTGAGAAGCCCAGAGAACTTTGTTTATGTGTGTTACCTATCCACCTATATTTACTATATTAGAAGGTATAACTGAGAAAATTTAAAAACATTGTTTATTAATTTAAAATAGTAATAAGACAAAAATATGTTAATAAACCAATATATTTATAAAGATAATTTTCTAAGACAAAATACTAGTGCAAGAATGGCACTGTTTTATGTTTTTACAAATTGCTGGAATATCTGGCTTCATAAAAGACAGCTGTATCCTTATATCTACTTTTGTATTCAATCTGCTGCAATATCATATTCTTTGGAGTCTCCGGAATTGCATGAGAGAAGAGAGAAAGGTGAATAATGTATTAGTATTACTATAAAAATAGTTTTGACTTCATATAGCTCACTAAAATTTCTCAGGGATTTCAGGGAGCTTGATCACACTTTGAGAATCACTGGTGTTAAAAGTCATGAATGTGCCCATGTTTTCAAGCATTAGAATATATTTTTAAAAATTCTTATAGCATTTTAAAAACATATTTAAACATTAGAATACTAAACAACAAACATTGTAACAAATATCAATAATTTGTTACAATTCCTTCAGAAGTACATAGCAAAATGGAGCTATGAACTATGTAACATTTTAAGAAATAAATTTTATTCATCATAATATGATTTCTGTACCATTGAAAAACTACATATGAAAAAGATTTTAATATTTGTTTCTTAGGCAATGTGCCAAGCAGAGATGTATTTGTGGACAGTATGCACTAATTTTATAGTTTCCTAGGGTTCCATGGTCCCTGCATTAGAAGTAATTAAACTAAATTCTCTAACATATATTTCAGAACATACCCCATATATATATTTATGTATATGTATATACATACATATGTATATGTAATGGATTATTTTACATATATATAAAATCCCTGATATTAATTTCAATACTTAAAAGCTAAAATTGTCTATGAAAGTATACAAACTATATATAGCTATATATATGTATCTTTCCTGTTCATAACATTATATATAATATATATTATACATAGCTTTTATAGTTTACATACAGCTATATACAAGCTAAAACTGTATATAAAAGATATATATATATATGTATATAGAGATATAAAATCCCTGATATTAATTTTAATCCTGAAAATCTAAAACTGCCTCTGGCATTATGAGGCAACTTAAAAGGGGTATAAATCATTTGGAAGAGCATTATAAAGTACTATCACCAATTCACAGTTTTTGAATTCATAAACTAAGTGATCTTTCCAACATTGGTAGCCTCATTTCATATCTCAATAGAGACTTTGCCAAAAAGCTAAAGAAAGCCATATTACTAAAGTGCATCATTATTATAGGAAATTAATGAAAGAGGACAGAAAGATAATTATAGCAATGCTATAGTTTATGCTCCAACACAGAAAAATAGATTAGTGGAGACTTTCTTGTCTGATAAAGTTGAATTTCTTTTTGTCAATTTGTAAATACCATTAAGACTAAATACCATAAGACTCTTGTCATTATCATTACCAGATTTTGGACCCAAATCTTTCCTCTGTCATTAGCAAATACAAATTCTATACATATTTTCCAGTTTTACATTTAACTACTACAAAAGAAGGAATAAAAAAGATACATAATAATATCCATAAAATTACAACAAAATATGTCCCAGTCTTATGATTTCAGGTATCTAGATACAGGTCCAGACAAATTTTATTACACAAAAGTAAGAACCTCCGATGTGTACCACAATTGGTCAGGTGCTTGCTATGGTTCCATTATTTGTGTTCCTTCCAAAATTTATATTGAAAGTTATTCCCCAATGCAATGTTATTAACAGTAGGGCCTTTCAGAGGTAATTAGGTGGAGTCTTCATAGACGAGATTAGTACCTTATAAAAGGGCTAGAGGCTCTCTTTACCCTTCTCTTCTTTTGGCCATGTGAAGATACAGGGTTCAACACCTTGAAGGATGCAGCAATAAGGCACCATCTGGAAGCTGACAGCAGCTCTCACAGACACTGGATCTGCTGGCACCTTATTCTTGTGCTTCCCAACATCCAGAACTGTGAGAATAAAATTTTCGTTTATTATAAATTACCCAGTCACAGATGGGCATAGCTGGAACTAATCTGTTAAAACAGCACAAAAAGACTAAGACAGTGTTACTGGAAATACAAAATGGCATATAAGTATTCCCTGCATTCAAGGAATTTAAAGTATAGTTAAGGAGATAGGATAAACATAAACAATAATTAAAGATCATTTACAAATTATATGATTAATTACAATGCAATATAATTTATTCTGTCTAATACAAAATAATTTATTGTTTGAAAGATAATTTATAATAACACAAGGACAATTTATAAGAATATAAATTAGCACATAAATAAAATCCAAATAAATGATTCAGCAATTATAAAAGAAATCAGAGCAAAGAGGGTGATCACAGTACCAAATGGTAAGAAATACTTCAGTAAAGTGCTGGAGGGCTCTTCTGCTGTTGCTCAGTGCACAAATACTATCTGGGTAGTGAGAGAAGATGAGAAAGGCATCTTCTGTAAATGGAACACCTGTGATGAATAAGGAGAGCCTTCACACAAGTCACTTCTCTCTTAAGAGAAGTGTTCACCACAGGTGTTCCATTTACAGATAGTAAATGCATTTGGTGCTGGACTGTAAGTGTTCAAAAGCAAATTGTGTTAATGCAGCAATATTGCCAGATACTTGCAGGTGCCAGATCTCTTCAGTTAGAAGGCAGAGGTGATCCACGTCTGTTTTCTGCAAGGTCCATACTGCTAAGTGTACATACAAATCTACATCTTCCTTCAGTTTGTTTACTTGAGAAGTTCAGAAACAGCTCATTCCTTCATTCAACAAAGAGTGAATGAGCACTAACATGCCAGTAAAATGATGTGGATAGAACAATAAGGCAAATAGATCAAATCCCAGGTCTCAGTGTTAGGTCTGGTAAAGGAGTTGGACATTACATGGACAAATAAGTAAGTAAATAAACTGTAAATTGTTGTACAAGTTCCAGGAAAAGAACAGTGCACTTTGAGAGACAATAATAAGATGAAAGGCATCTAGTCAATGTTTTATTAAATTTTTATTTTAAAAAATTAGCCATTCAGGAAACGTGCAAGAACATTATAATACTCATATACCATTCACCTATATTTCCACATTGTTAATACTTTGTCACTGTAGTAGTCCATTTTCATACTGCTATGAAGAAATACCTGAGACTGGGTAATTTATAAAGAAAAATAGGCCTAGTGGTTTTACAGTTCCACATAGCAGAGGGGGACTCACAATCATGGCAGAAGGCGAAGGAGGAGCAAAGGCACATCTTACATGGTGGCAAGGTCTTACATGGTGGCAAGGTCTTACATGGAGACCACTTCAGCCTGGACTTTATTGTTAATAACACTATCAGCATTTGGGTCAAAGTCATTCAACAAGTCTTAGGAAGTTCCAAAGTTTTCCACATTTTCTTATCTTCTTTTGTGCCCCCTCAAACTGTTTCAGTCTCTAATTGTTTCCCAGTTACAAAATCACTTCCACATTTTTGGGTGTCTTTACAGCAGCACCCCACTCTCTGCAGTACCAATTTACTGTATTCGTTCATTTTCATACTCTGTGAAGAAATACTTGAGACTGGGTAGTTTATAAAGAAAAAGAGGTTTAATGGACTCACAGTTCCACATGGCTGGGGAGGCCTCACAATCATGGCAGAAGGTGAAGGGGGAGCAAAGTCACATCTTACACAGTGGCAGGCAAGAGAGCCCATGCAGGGGAACCACCCTTTATAAAACCATCATATCTTGTGAGACTTATTCACTATCACAAGAACAAAATGAGAAAAATGTGCCCCCATAATTCAATCACTTCCCACCGGGTCCCTCTCAGGACATGTGGGGATTATGGTAGCTACAATTCAAGATGAGATTTGGGTGAGCACACAGCCAAACCATATCAGTCACATGATTCTTGCTTCTACTCCTCTTCTCAGTAGGAAGAGGACTCCTACTGAGTCCTCTCCTCTCCTCTCTCCTTCTCTTCCCTCTCCTTTCCTGTTCTCCTCACTCTTCTCCCTCTCTCTCTGTATATATAATATATAATATACATATATATACACACATACACATATATATTTAAATATCTTTAAACATATATAAAACTTAAATACTATGATAGTTATTTGATACTAATTTAATTATGCCCCTCCTCATAACCCCGAATGTGCTGGTACTTAGACATGGGGCCTCTTGAAGGTAATCAGATGTTGATAAAATCATGCGGGTGAGGCCCTTATGGTGATTTTAGTATCTTTATTAAAAAGAGAAAGAAACACCAAAGCTCTGCCTCTACCATATGAGGACATAGTGAGCGTGTGGCTGTCTGCACTCCAAGAAGAAAGCCTTCACCAGAGCCTGACTATGCTAGCATCCTGCCCTCAGATTTCCAGCCTCCAGTTATAAATTTCTATTTCTTCAGCCACCTAGCCTATGGTATTTGTTATGGCCGCCTGAGCAGACTAATGTATTATTTTTATTCGTGTTTATGAAACATTGAGAGTAGGTTTTTAAACCATTGAAAGTAAGAGATCATAATCCTTCATCATTACATACTTCAGCATGTATCCCCTAAGAAAAAAAAGAAATTCTCTTAATCACACTGTAATTTCAAATTTCAAGAATTTTACCTTTGATATAATATTATAATCTGGCAAAGAGTTCGTATGCTAACGTTTCAATAATGTCCTTTATAGAATTTTTTTTTCTTTATTTAGGCATTTAGTTGTACCGTGTCTTTAGTGTCCTTTAACCTTGAACTATTCCTTAGACTTTCTTTGTCTTTTGCGACATTGACATTTTTGAAGAGAATGTCTTCAATCTGGGTTTGTTTTGTAATGGTTAGATTTGAATTACATATTTCAAAGTAAATATTACATAAGTAATATTGTGTCCTCAGTGTGTCAAATCATGAATCATCTAATAGTTTTCCCATTTTTTGATGATATTAACTTTTATCACATGGTTAAAGGGATATTGCCCAGATTTTGTTTAACTGCAGTAATTTTTTCCCTGTGTAATTATTAACTGTTCTGTGCGGAGAATCTGTGAGACTATGTAAATATTTTACTGCTAACCAACCCTCATCAAATGGTTTTGGCTTCCATTGATGATTATTACCTAAATTAGTTATTACTATGATGATTTTAGAATGGTACTTTTCTAACTATACCACTCCTTCTACATTTATTTGTTATATTCTTGAAAAGACAAGGACTCTCCTTATTTATTTTGGAGCTCAAATTGTAGGATTACTTTAGACTGAGCAGAAGAGGCTTATGTAAGAAGATGATAATTCCACTGTGAACTGAAGGATGAAAATAATCCAGGAAAGGGCATCCTGGCATATAAAGCTGAGAGTGTGAACATTCTTTTCGGTCCAAATTTTGCAACAGAGTTCTAATTAAACCATCTGTAAATTAAACACTTCAGAAAGAAGTTGTAGACACCAAAAAGCTTTCTTTAAATAGCCGATCAATTGAAAGCATTTTAATTTTTCTGTGTTCACAATCTGCATTCCTTTTTTTCCAGGACAATCGCAAGTTATACCTCTTTTCCTGGCCTCATAATTAATAGAAGACTCTTTTTAGTCCACAAAGTGTCAATTTGAGTGATAAATACTATGATTACCTTCAATTATAGACTCTAAAAAATAAACAAGTTATAACAAGTCAGCCCAGGGAGGAGGAGATTTGGTTGTGCCTTTAACATGAGTCCATACAAAACCACATTTGACTAAGTGTATTTCTTTTTCAGATTCTGAAAATTGAATAATTCTCTTCCTCCTTTAGTTGCTCATTGCATTATTTGCTAACTGCAACAATAAAGAGGTGCGTATTAACCCAACTGTTATTTTCATTGTTACATATTATATCCATCTTATCTTGGTGAATAAATATGGCCACAGTACTATATACAAGATTCATTGATGTGTGTGAATTCTCTCATAACTACAAATATGGTCATGGTTATTTCTCAGCAAAAGAAAACAAACAAACAAACTCTACATTGAAAAAATATGAGAGAAATAGTCTGAAATCATTTAGTATAAAAAATAGCCTCTGAGACATGGCAAAATGTTTTTCCTTAGAATGGAGTTCTCTCAGTTTTATCTCGACATAATGTAAATTTACTAGACAGCTACGAGTTGCTTTACAGTGCGTTCTAACGGCCATGGAACAATGGTGATTTAATCTTTTATTACTGATTTACATTAATGGTCAGTATAAGGAATGGCTATATAAACATGGTTGTATGAATGATTTTCTACATGTGTAATAATATGATTAAACATACTTTATATGATGACATCTCTCTTAGACATCAGACTCAGCATATCTTGTAGACATCAGAATCGGCAAAATGTTGGCCCTTGTAGTGAGTTGGCATGCTTCCTATCAATGTCTAATGAGATTATTATGATTTTATGTTACTTTTAACTTGACTACCACAAAATTCAGAGGATTTTGTGTATTATTTTTTCAAGTTCTGAAACCTGAATCATTCTCTCCCTCTCTTAGTTGCTCTTTGCTTTTCAAGGCCAGCGTTTTTGAGTATGGCTCTCTTCTTTCTTCTGTCTACATCACACCTTCTTCAATATATGTCTCTGGATATTATTGTATTTGTCATTCCAAATCCTTCCTGTAAATAATCAGGTATGTGAATGATAGCCTAAAACTAATTCTAATACAACCTTTTTGATGAACTAATTATAACTAAGATGGGAATATGTTTAGAATGTTGCTATTAAATAGACTATATATATAAATATAATGGACATTATTAATATACAGGTAAGCATAAATATTTGGATAATATCAAATTATCAAATATTGAGTTAATATTTTGTTTTGAAATTGGCATATAACTGAGACAGGAAACATAACAGAAATTCAATTTAATGAAATACTTCATAGAACTTAGAAATCGATATATGTAAATTTATGATGCTTTGAAATCTAATGAAAACTTGGAAGTGCAAATGAGCAGGAACTTTTTCAAAAAGAAACACACTTGAAGAGCTTTACCATTAGTTATCTAATGCCACCTCAAGGAAAATTGTTTTGTCTATTTAGGACACTTAAAGTGTGCCTTAAGACTTAGGGACCTATGCCAGAGGTTAGTAAACAAAATAATTTCATGTAAATGAAGCATACGAAGTAGCAACTGTGAATAAATTGCAAAGGATAGAAGCAATTGCTATTGGTAATCTTTACCTAATTGAATGACACCAAGTGGAGGAGGTCACTCCGCAAGCATGTC